>NC_134828.1:113934045-114016080 GCF_004210375.1 Tachypleus tridentatus
TTGTTGATTTTAGAATTATTAACTGACCTGTCAAGAGAGGAATTATTTTTTTCTGAGCTTTCATAAGAACTGTTAAGTGAATTACTAATAGAAACACTGATTTTTGTTTCTTGAAATTTTTAGCATATTTTTATTCTAAGATTATAATGACGCATAAATAACGTAGTTCGTTTGTTTGTGAATTTTGATTAAAACCACGATTCTTGGTTGGAATTAACGCTTTTCTCCATTAATATTATGTTTATACGTTAGTAATGGTTTGATGATTTTGTATATTAATACTACATAGAGAAGTATTATATATACATGCTTATCACGTTAAGATAGATGAAATACATACTGGTAATGTTAGTTTTATTTATTAACTGTGGTAAAAGAAATATTATGAGACGTTATTTTGTTAGCATTTATAAAACACGTATAATGATGTTTTGTGTCTTAACATTGATACGAATTCATGTTAGAATGTACTTGTTCCCCCAAAAATTATGACTGACATGGTTTTAACACTCCTCTACGAGTGTTAACGTTTTTATTTTTGAACACTAAAAACAGACATTGAATAGAGTATTGTCTAAAGTATTGTGATGGTGTTTGTTTTTGTTTGACGAAAGTGTTAATAAAGTAATAATATATTACCATTTCATGTGGGATGTGGTCAACTGCTTTTGGTCGTATGCGTTAGTGACATACATCTTACCATTGTCCCAAAGTACCTTCTTTGTTAGTGTCAACGACACAATTAGGTAAGTAGTTTATCACTTTTAATGATGTTATAACACTAGGCTAGGATCTTGTGAACAAATGTTCTTTAATATAGACCTAGTTGACATTTAAAATATTCGAATCCTTTCAAGTAATATCTTGTTTACAACTCTGAACAACATGAATATTTTAAGAATACATAATTACACAGCATTACCTTTTTAACCAATGAACCCTAATTACTACCTAATTACATATATCGTCATGAAAGGAAACACTGAGAGGTTAAACAGAAGGTTTAATAACAATTTAATTCTCTGATAAAATTAGTAATTATATTACAGAATATGTTTATGGGTGATTTGAGATTCGTTATTAATAAATTACTTCGTTATCCGAACAATGTATTTATTTTACAGTTTTAAGAATAAAACATATAAACAAAGCTAGCTGATGAGTTAATAGCTATCAGTAAAATGGCAGAGGGTTTAAAGGATTAGATAAGCTGTCCTACAAAGATAAGTAATTATATTATTATTCAAATCACATGTTCGTAGTTGTTTTAACCATAAACTGATCGATTTTATCTACATCTTTAAAATTTGTCTTGAAGCGTGGCGTTATATAACAGTCCAATAATTTGTTTGTTTTAAAGCAAAGCCACATTGATTATTGATGGCGTGAAACACACTTGAAATAAAAAATGATGAAATCAACAAAATAAAACAACACTTCATCAACATAAAGAAATTTCCACAAAAACACCGTTGAAAAAATTATACGTACACACCTAGATCAACAACAAACAAACGACAATAAAAAAAAATTAGTTTGCTTTTGAATTTCACGCAAAGCTAAACGAAGGCTATCTGCGCTAAGCGTCCCTAATTTAGCAGTGTAAGACTAGAGGGAAGGTAGCCAGTTATGACCACCCACCGCCAACTCTTGGGCTACTCTTTTACCAACGAATAGTGGGATTCACCGTCACATTTTAACGCCCCCACAGCTGAAAGGGTGAGCATGTTTGGTGTGACAGGGATTAGAACGTTAAGTTTATACAAGGAATATTACAGGACTAACTAACCTAGTGCTAGGTATATTACAGGACTAACTAACCTAGTGCTAGGTATATTATAGGACTATCTAACCTAGTGCTAGGTATATTACAGGACTAACTAACCTAGTGCTAGGTATATTACAGATCCAACTAACCTGGTGCTAGGTATATTACAGGACTAACTAACCTGGTGCTAGGTATGTTACAGGACTAACTAACCTGGTGCTAGGTATATTACAGGACTAACTAACCTAGTGCTAGGTATATTACAGATTTAACTAACCTAGTGCTAGGTGTATTACAGATTTAACTAACCTAGTGCTAGTTATATTACAGATTTAACTAACCTAGTGCTAGGTATATTACAGGACTAACTAAGCTAGTGCTAGGTATATCACAAACTTAAGCAACTTAGTACTAGGTATATTACAGATTTAACTAACCTACTGCTAGGTATATTAGAGATTTAACTAACCTAGTGCTAGGTATATTACAGGACTAACTAACGTGGTGCTAGGTATATTACTGGACTAACTAACCTGGTGCTAGGTATATTACAGGCCTAACTAACCTAGTGGTAGGTATATTACAGGACTGAGTAACCTAGTGCTAGGTATATTACAGGACTAACTAACCTAGTGCTAGGTATATTACAGGACTAACTAACCTAGTGCTAGGTATATTACAGGACTGACTAACCTAGTGCTAGGTATATTACAGGACAAACTAATCTAGTGCTAGGTATATTACAGGACTGACTAACCTAATGCTAGGTATATTACAGATTTAACTAACCTAGTGCTAGGTATATTACAGATTTAACTAACCTGGTGCTAGGTATATTACAGATTTAACTAACCTAGTGCTAGGTATATTACAGATTTAACTAACCTAGTGCTAGGTATATCACAAACTTAACCAACCTAGTACTAGGTATATCACAGACTTAACCAATCTAGTACTAGGTATATCACAGACTTAACCAACCTAATGCTAGGTATATTACAGGCGAAACTAACCTGGTGCTAGGTATATCACAGACTTAGCTAACCTAGTGCTAGGTATATAATATAGGACTAACTAACCTAGTGCTAGGAATATTACAGGACTAAATAAGCTAGTGCTAGGTATATCACAGACTTAACCAACCTAATGCTAGGTATATTACAGGCCTAACTAACCTAGTGCTAGGTATATTACAGGACTGACTAACCTAGTGCTAGGTATATTACAGGACTCACTAACCTAGTGCTAGGTATATTACAGGACTGACTAACCTAGTGCTAGGTATATTACAGGACTGACTAACCTAATGCTAGGTATATTACAGATTTAACTAACCTAGTGCTAGGTATATTACAGATTTAACTAACCTGGTGCTAGGTATATTACAGATTTAACTAACCTGGTGCTAGGTATATTACAGATTTAACTAACCTAGTGCTAGGTATATTACAGATTTAACTAACCTAGTGCTAGGTATATTACAGATTCAACTAACCTGGTGATAGGTATATTACAGACTTAACTAACCTAGTGCTAGGTATATTACAGATTTAACTAACCTAGTGCTAGGTATATTACAGGACTGACTAATCTAGTGCTAGGTATATTACAGATTTAACTAAGCTAGTGCTAGGTATATCACAAACTTAAGCAACTTAGTACTAGGTATATTACAGATTTAACTAACCTACTGCTAGGTATATTAGAGATTTAACTAACCTACTGCTAGGTATATTAGAGATTTAACTAACCTAGTGCTAGGTATATTACAGATTTAACTAACCTAGTGCCAGGTATATTACAGGACTGACTAACCTAGTGCTAGGTATATTACAGATTTACCTAACCTAGTGCTAGGTATATTACAGGACTGACTAACCTAGTGCTAGGTATATTACAGATTTAACTAACCTAGTGCTAGGTATATTACAGATTTAACTAACCTAGTGCTAGGTATATTACAGATTTAACTAACCTAGTGCTAGGTATATTACAGGACTAACTAACCTAGTGCTAGGTATATTACAGATTTAACTAACCTAGTGCTAGGTATATTACAGGACTAACTAACCTGGTGCTAGGTATATTACAGGACTAACTAACCTGGTGTGTAGGTATGTTACAGGTTTAACTAACCTAGTGCTAGGTATATTACAGGACTAACTAACCTAGTGCTAGGTATATTACAGGACTAAATAACCTAGTGCTAGGTATATTACAGGACTAACTCACCTAGTGTTAGGTATATTACAGGACTAACTAACCTTGTTCTAGGTATATTACAGATTTAACTAACCTAGTGCTAGGTATATTACAGGACTAACTAACGTGGTGCTAGGTATATTACTGGACTAACTAACCTGGTGCTAGGTATATTACAGGCCTAACTAACCTAGTGCTAGGTATATTACAGGACTGAGTAACCTAGTGCTAGGTATATTACAGGACTAACTAACCTAGTGCTAGGTATATTACAGGACTAACTAACCTAGTGCTAGGTATATTACAGGACTGACTAACCTAGTGCTAGGTATATTACAGGACTAACTAATCTAGTGCTAGGTATATTACAGGACTGACTAACCTAATGCTAGGTATATTACAGGACTAACTAACCTAGTGCTAGGTATATTACAGGACTAAATAACCTAGTGCTAGGTATATTACAGGACTAACTCACCTAGTGTACTAGGTATATTACAGGACTTAACTAACCTTGTTCTAGGTATATTACAGATTTAACTAACCTAGTGCTAGGTATATAATACAGGACTAACTAACCTGGTGCTAGGTATATTACTGGACTAACTAACCTAGGTATATCACAGACTGCTAGGTATATTACAGGCCTAACTAACCTAGTGCTAGGTATATTACAGGACTGACTAACCTAGTGCTAGGTATATTACAGGACTAACTAACCTAGTGCTAGGTATATTACAGGACTAACTAACCTAGTGCTAGGTATATTACAGGACTGACTAACCTAGTGCTAGGTATATTACAGGACTGACTAACCTAGTGCTAGGTATATTACAGGACTAACTAACCTAGTGCTAGGTATATTACAGGACTGACTAACCTAGTGCTAGGTATATTACAGGACTGACTAACCTAGTGCTAGGTATATTACAGGACTGACTAACCTAATGCTAGGTATATTACAGATTTAACTAACCTAGTGCTAGGTATATTACAGATTTACTAACCTGGTGCTAGGTATATTACAGATTTAACTAACCTGTGCTGGTATATTACAGATTTAACTAACCTAGTGGGTATATTACAGATTTAACTAACCTGGTGCTAGGTATATTACAGATTTAACTAACCTAGTGCTAGGTATATTACAGATTTAACTAACCTAGTGCTAGGTATATTACAGGACTATATTACTAGATTTAACTAACATAGTGCTAGGTATATCACAAACTTAACCAACCTAGTACTAGGTATATTACAGACTTAACCAACCTAATGCTAGGTATATTACTGATTTAACCAACCTAATGCTAGGTATATTACAGATTTAACTAACCTGGTGCTAGGTATATTACAGATTTAACTAACCTAGTGCCAGGTATATTACAGGACTAAACCTAGTGCTAGGTATATTACAGATTTACCTAACCTAGTGCTAGGTATATTACAGGACTGAACTAACCTAGTGCTAGGTATATCACAGATTTAACCAACCTAGTGCTAGGTATATTACAGATTTAACTAACCTAGTGCTAGGTATATTACAGATTTAACTAACCTAGTGCTAGGTATATTACAGACTAACTAACCTAGTGCTAGGTATATTACAGACTTAACTAACCTAGTGCTAGGTATATTACAGGACTAACTAACCTGGTGCTAGGTATATTACAGGACTAACTAACCTGGTGCTAGGTATGTTACAGGTTTAACTAACCTAGTGCTAGGTATATTACAGGACTAACTAACCTAGTGCTAGGTATATTACAGGACTAACTAACCTAGTGCTAGGTATATTACAGGACTAACTAACCTAGTGCTAGGTATATTACAGGACTAACTAACCTAGTGCTAGGTATATTACAGATTTAACTAACCTAGTGCTAGGTATATTACAGGACTAACTAACGTGGTGCTAGGTATATTACTGGACTAACTAACCTGGTGCTAGGTATATTACAGGCCTAACTAACCTAGTGCTAGGTATATTACAGGACTGAGTAACCTAGTGCTAGGTATATTACAGGACTAACTAACCTTGTGCTAGGTTAGTTTCTGGAGCACCTCCAGAAACCCAGTAATGGCCATGTCTCGCGTACAAGAATCACTAAACAACGTCTCAACATGGAGCAACAAGTGGAGGTCGTGTTAAACCGACAAAAAACACAAGCAATCACCTTCTATAGAAAACTAAAGAAGCAAAGAAAAATCTAGAAAAATAAATCTATCACTTGGAAACACAACCATTAACATGAGCAAAACATCACATTCCTTACGCCACTTTCGACACACAAAACTAACATGGAAAACACATAAACAATATACACTCATCAATAAGAAAAGGATTTCATATCTAAAGACTATAACTGGTAAACAATCAAAATGCGACCGAACACCATTATACAAATATATAGGCTTACATCCGTCACTAATAGAGTACGGATGTCAAGTAACATACAACATGTCAAACAACACACTTAAAAAAATCCAAGTGCAACAAAACAAAATATTAAAATCGCATTCAGTTTACCATCTTTTACACCAACAAATTATCTACACCAAATTAGTAATTTACCAACTATAAGAGATAGAATAACAGAACTTTCTATGAAATATTATCGAAAAGCAGAAACAGAAACAAACTAACGGCATCACTACACAAATTATCAAGTGCACCAACAAAATACATATCACCATACAACATATTTCAAGAATCACAATCCACTCAACAAAGAGTTTAAATACATAAAACTATGTTATTAACAGAATTCTTTTTTTTCTAGTACAGGTATATCAGGCAAACTTTCGGCGCCAACCTAAAGTGGGTTTTCTGGGGTACCCCGCTTCCCCACATCAAAATCTTCAGGCATTGGATTTCTAGATCCCAGCCCAGGCAACCTTTTGCCAGACCCAGAATCGGGCTTTGATTTGATCTGTATGAATTACATTCATGTTCACATCTACCCAACTCTTTTCAACAAGACAGGTCCCGACCTTTCCTTCTTTCCACTGCTACCTTTGCCTCCACCCAAAAGACCATTTAGTGAGACTTCCCACCCAAAAAAGTCAAGAATAATAACGATAATTAATTTATTAAAATAATAATAAAAAAACAAAAAACACCACTTAATCCTAATAACAATCCACCTAAAGGGGACTGAGGAACTAAAAGTTCCTGAACACTCCCAGTGCTAGGTATATTACAGGACCCTAACTAACCTAGTGCTAGGTATATTACAGGACTAACTAACCTAGTGCTAGGTATATTACAGGACTGACTAACCTAGTGCTAGGTACATTACAGGACTAACTAATCTAGTGCTAGGTATATTACAGGAGTGACTAACCTAATGCTAGGTATATTACAGATTTAACTAACCTAGTGTTAGGTATATTACAGATTTAACTAACCTGGTGCTAGGTATATTACAGATTTAACTAACCTAGTGCTAGGTATATTACAGATTTAACTAACCTAGTGCTAGGTATATCACAAACTTAACCAACCTAGTACTAGGTATATCACAGACTTAACCAATCTAGTACTAGGTATATCACAGACTTAACCAACCTAATGCTAGGTATATTACAGGCGTAACTAACCTGGTGCTAGGTATATCACAGACTTAGCTAACCTAGTGCTAGGTATATTATAGGACTAACTAACCTAGTGCTAGGAATATTACAGGACTAAATAAGCTAGTGCTAGGTATATCACAGACTTAACCAACCTAATGCTAGGTATATTACAGGCCTAACTAACCTAGTGCTAGGTATATTACAGGACTGACTAACCTAGTGCTAGGTATATTACAGGACTAACTAACCTAGTGCTAGGTATATTACAGGACTGACTAACCTAGTGCTAGGTATATTACAGGACTGACTAACCTAATGCTAGGTATATTACAGATTTAACTAACCTAGTGCTAGGTATATTACAGATTTAACTAACCTGGTGCTAGGTATATTACAGATTTAACTAACCTAGTGCTAGGTATATTACAGATTTAACTAACCTAGTGCTAGGTATATTACAGATTTAACTAACATAGTGCTAGGTATATCACAAACTTAACCAACCTTGTACTAGGTATATCACAGACTTAACCAACGTAATGCTATGTATATTACTGACTTAACCAACCTAATGCTAGGTATATTACAGGCCTAACTAACGTGGTGCTAGGTATATTACAGGACTAACTAACCTGGTGCTAGGTATATTACAGATTTAACTAACCTAGTGCTAGGTATATCACAAACTTAACTAACCTGGTGCTAGGTATATCACAGACTTTACCAACCTAGTGCTAGGTATATTACAGATTTAACTAACCTAGTGCTAGGTATATCACAAACTTAACCAACCTAGTGCTAGGTATATCACAGACTTAACCAATCTAGTACTAGGTATATCACAGACTTAACCAACCTAATGCTAGGTATATTACAGGCGTAACTAACCTGGTGCTAGGTATATTACAGGACTAACTAACCTAGTGCTAGGTATATTACAGATTTAACTAACCTAGTGCTAGGTATATCACAAACTTAACTAACCTGGTGCTAGGTATATCACAGACTTTACCAACCTAGTGCTAGGTATATTATAGATTTAACTAACCTAGTGCTAGGTATATCACAAACTTAACCAATCTAGTACTAGGTATATCACAGACTTAACCAAACTAATGCTAGGTATATTACAGGCGTAACTAACCTGGTGCTAGGTATATCACAGACTTAACCAAGAGGGTTGTGTAATTGAGTGTAGGATTGTAAAGAGCATGCTTAGATGTTTGATTATATTTATTAATATAGATATAAAGGTGTTCCTTTGTATTGGTTTATTTTGGGCTTGAGTTGTTGTATAAGTAAGGCTTCTTTAATTTTGCGTTTGTTTATGTTTGTTTCTTTATTTAGTCTTTGAGTGTTTCCTATGGTTATGCTGTGTTTATTTGATTTGCAGTGTTCGAAAACCTGTGAAGGTGACTTTTTGTGTTCTTTGAATCTGGTTTCCATTTTTCAACTTGTTTCTCCAATATAGAAGCCGTGGCAGTTATCACATTGTATTTTATAAATAATGTTGGTGTGGTGTTTGTCAGTGTAGTTTTTACATAGTATAGACCTCAGTTTTGTGCCTGGTTTTTGAATAAATTTGGTATTAACTGGAATGTCATATTTTGTTACTAGTTTTTGCTCAGTGTTGGTTATTTTTCTGCTGATGTCGGGAATATATAGTATGCTGCTGTTTATGATTTCGTGATTTTTAAATTGTGCGGTATATTTATTTTGGTTGATTTTGTTTTCTGTCTAGGTGTGTGTGTATAATGTTTTCTACGGTTTGTGGAGGAAACTTGTTGATGTTGATGACAGCCATAAAACTATGTTCACCAGATAAAATTAACGACGAATTAGACAAAATAATACATATATGTTTTTCTCTACAAGTGGGTTTTCTCGTCATCACAGGTGATCATCACATTATAACGTCCCCACGGTTGAAAGGTCGACTATGAGGATTCGAACCCACGACTTGCACGTTGCAAGTGGATTGCCCCTAACCAGAAGGCCATTGCAGGCCTCCACAAACTTGTGGAAAAAAAAATTAAAATGTTTACTGACACCTATGACCAGACACCATTTGATGTGTTTGTAATAAAACATTAAACTGAGATTAGTTTTGTTTAAAAATGACTATCCAAACGTTTCTATGTTCCACTCGATTCTTCAACTGATTACAGTTGTTTAAATGAAAGTGCCATCTTGCTAGTGACTTTGTCGGAAGCGTTTAATTCAAAATACAACACAAGATACATCGTCCTACGCTTTTCTCGGTCTATTTTCATGTATAGTATAACACCATATTAAGGGAAACACTGCCTAGCACCTCTGACTTATAAGACAAGAATAATTATTTGTACTTCCTATAACTTCGTGTTAACTGACTATCTCTAATTTTCTTAGTGACAAACAATCTTTAAATTAAGACTATCTTGAGTGGAAAGATGTGGTTGTAAATTACAATTAAATATATCTTACCTTTTGGTTGGCATGGTATATCTTTGCTATTAGTTTCAGAAGTTACCTTAACTGACTCTGGAATAAGGACAGTTGTATCATTTTGCTCCAAATACTCGTTGATTCGTCCGAGTTCTCTTTTCAATTTCTTGTCTAAATTCTCATTAGTGAAAAGACTTGAAGCTAGATCGTCGTTCAGGTAACTTTCTTCACGGTTTTTCTTAAAGATGTCTTCACAATTTCCATGGGTCTGATGTTGTGTCCTGATCAGTAGATAAGAATTTGGGGAACTTTCCTCAAGAACAGACTGTTCCTCATTGTTATTTGGAACTAATTTAAAATGTTTACTATGTTTGCTACTAGATGTTGTTTGCAAACTTTTAGGTTCTTTGTCATCTCGTGATATTGAGTTTTCTTCTGGGTCTAAATCATCTAAACGTCTCAAATAGTCCGTATCGTCTGCTTCTGGCATGTTTTCAACTTCAACTAATGATGCGTGTATAAAACAAGTTTTTTTAGTCCGTATCGTCTGCTTCTGGCATGTTTTCAACTTCAACTAATGATGCGTGTATAAAACAAGTTTTTTTAAACTTTAATTAATTAAAAAGTTAATTTATATTTGCTACAATTATGCAATTCATAAGCTTAAACACTATTTATTTCTACTTTTAATCATTAAAATTATGAGTATATTGAAAACTAGTCTTGATTAGGACTAAATATTCCGCATTTCAACTATTATGGATATTACATCATGAGCTACCGTAACCAGTTAATCATTTATTTCATTCTTTCCTTGAATAATAACCAAACACTTTAATTGAAATTGATATGAATAAATACAAAACTCCTTATAATTGTCTACATGGAACAGTTTTCAGAAAAATAATAAGGAATTTTGAACGTGTTTGTTTGTTTGTTTTGAATTTCGTGCAAAGCTACACGAGGGCCATCTGCCCCTAATTTAGCAGTGTAAGACTAGAGAGAATGCAGCTAGTCATCACCATCCACCGCCAACTCTTGGGATACTCTTTTGCCATTGAATAATGGGATTGACGGTAACATTATAATGCTCCCACAACGGAAAGGGCGAGCATGTTTGGTGCGACGGGGATTTGAACCCGCAACCTTCGGAAAATGAGAAATGAGTCGAGTGCTTTAACCACCTGGCCAGTTTTGAACATAAATAGATATGAAGATACCGAGAAGAGTGAATTTATAGTAAACTTCTGTCAAACTTTCGATATTTTATAAAAACAAATGAGATAGCTCAGCGAGAAACATGAGTCGCAGATTTGTTCGTTCATTGTTAAACGCAAAGTTACGCAATGGGGTATTCGTATTGTGGCTAAAGGAGGTGATCAAAACCTGTTTTTGTTTTAGCAGAAGAAGCCTTCAGACATACCGCTAGGAGGCTGCTTAGTAGCATGCAAAAGTTAGGTTATCTGCAGAATGGTTAAACATTTAACAATTCTTTACAGTTATATATTCAGTTTAATGAAATATTATAAAAAACAAGTGCTACGTTGAAGAAAAAACCAGTTTGAATTACTTATGGTTGAAATACCTAAATTTAGTTTGAATTACTTATGGTTGAAATACCTAAATTTAGTTTGAATTACTTATGGTTGAAATACCTATATTTAGTTTGAATTACTTATGGTTGAAATACCTAAATTTAGTTTGAATTTACTTATGGTTGAAATACCTAACTTTAGTTTGAATTACTTATGGTTGAAATACCTAACTTTAGTTTGAATTACTTATGGTTGAAATACCTAACTTTAGTTTGAATTACTTATGGTTGAAATACCTAAATTTAGTTTGAATTACTTATGGTTGAAATACCTAAATTTAGTTTGAATTACTTATGGTTGAAATACCTAACTTTAGTTTGAATTACTTATGGTTGAAATACCTAACTTTAGTTTGAATTACTTATGGTTGAAATACTTAAATTTAGTTTGAATTACTTATGGTTGAAATACCTAACTTTAGTTTGAATTACTTATGGTTGAAATACCTAACTTTAGTTTGAATTACTTATGGTTGAAATACCTAACTTTAGTTTGAATTACTTATGGTTGAAATACCTAACTTTAGTTTGAATTACTTATGGTTGAAATACCTAACTTTAGTTTGAATTACTTATGGTTGAAATAACTAACTTTAGTTTGAATTACTTATGGTTGAAATAACTAACTTTAGTTTGAATTACTTATGGTTGAAATACCTAACTTTAGTTTGAATTACTTATGGTTGAAATACCTAACTTTAGTTTGAATTACTTATGGTTGAAATACCTAACTTTAGTTTGAATTACTTATGGTTGAAATACCTAACTTTAGTTTGAATTACTTATGGTTGAAATACCTAACTTTAGTTTGAATTACTTATGGTTGAAATACTTAACTTTAGTTTGAATTACTTATGGTTGAAATACCTAACTTTAGTTTGAATTACTTATGGTTGAAATACCTAACTTTAGTTTGAATTACTTATGGTTGAAATACCTAACTTTAGTTTGAATTACTTATGGTTGAAATACCTAAATTTAGTTTGAATTACTTATGGTTGAAATACCTAACTTTATTTTTTAAATAAAAATAAGATGCATTTGTTGTTAACTCGTTTGAACACTCATTTATGTGGAATCCAAAACACAGTATTAGCAAATAACCAAAGATTATATTAAAGATATAATAACTAAAGCGTATTTGTGCTTTATTACCAGTAGCTAAGCTTATTTGAAACACGATAATTCGTGGTAGTCACTTATTTGGTTGTGATGTTTCGCTGTAATATACTGGACGTTTCATTTTTACTTCTCTACTTAAAATAACCGTTATCTTCAATGAGTAGAATGTGAACCCTTCTGCAGTAATTATGAGTATACTTAAATTACGATTTTATGCGATAATTGCACAAAACGCGTAGTTCTAAGTTGCTATAAATGAATGCTATAAAAAGGATTAGCGTTAAGCATAACCTTGGGAACTAATCAATAGACTGGCGTCAAATTGTTCATGATAAATATTGGTACAGGTTATGTTTCCTCTTGATGGGGTGTATAAAAAACAGAGTCCAGTATCAAAAACACAAAGAGGGACTTCGTGGAATTTCTGGATGTACGTTTGTATTATTTACGACAACATTAAATGCGGTAATAACAACATACATTCAACAGTTCACTTTCGTAAGTAAGAAACTTCCACTGTAATGTGCAATGCACAAATCAGTAGAGCATCCTGTTTCTACGATAATATCCATTACTAACTTCATGGACTAGTGAAGGCAAAACATCAACATCAGAGAACAATTTAGAAACATGAAACACAGGGACAAAGAACAATGTAAAAACACAAAACACAGGGACAAAGAAGGAATTTAGAAACAAAAAACACAGAGACATAGAACAATATGAAAATAAGTCACATGGACAAAGAACGATGTAGAAACATAAAACATGAGGACAAAGAACTATGTAGAAACATAAAACACATGGACAAGGAACGATGTAGAAACATAATACACATGGACAAGGAACGATGTAGAAACATGAAACACAGGGACAAAAAAGGATTTAGAAACATAAAACATAAGGACAAAGCTCAATGTAGAAACATAAAACACAAGGACCAAGAACAATGTAGAAACATAAAACACATGGACAAGGAACGATGTAGAAACATAAAACATAAGGACAAAGCTCAATGTAGAAACATAAAACACAAGGACCAAGAACAATGTAGAAACATAAAACACATAGACAAGGAACGATGTAGAAACATAAAACACATGGACAAAGAACAATGTAGAAACATGAAACACGGACAAAGAAGGAATTTAGAAACATAAAGACACAGACAAAGAACAATATGAAAATAAATCACATGGACAAAGAACGATGTAGAAACATAAAACATAAGGACAAATAAAAAATTAGAAACATAAAAGATATGGTGAAAGAACAATGTAGAAACATAAAACACATGGACAAAGAACGATGTAGAAACATAAAAGACATGGACAAAGAACAATGTAGAAACATGAAACACATGGACAAAGAAGGAATTTAGACATAAAACACATGGAAGACAAAGAACGATGTAGAAACATAAAACACATGGATAAAGAACGATTTAAAAACATAAAACACATGGACAAAGAACGATGTAGAAATATAAAACACATGGACAAAAAACGATGTAGAAACATGAAACAGGGACAAAAAAGGATTTAGAAACATAAAACACATGGAGGACAAAGAACGATGTGGAAACAAAACACATGGACAAAGAACCATGTAAAAACATGAAACACAGGGACAAAGAAGGAATTTAGAAACAAAAAACACAAGGACCAAGAACAATGTAGAAACATAAAACACATAGACAAGGAACGATGTAGAAACATAAAACACATGGACAAAGAACAATGTAGAAACATGAAACACGGACAAAGAACGAATTTAGAAACATAAGACACAGACAAAGAACAATATGAAAATAAATCACATGGACAAAGAACGATGTAGAAACATAAAACATAAGGACAAATAAAAAATTAGAAACATAAAAGATATGGTGAAAGAACAATGTAGAAACATAAAACACATGGACAAAGAACGATGTAGAAACATAAAAGACATGGACAAAGAACAATGTAGAAACATAAAACACATGGACAAAGAACGATGTAGAAACATAAAACACATGGACAAAGAACGATGTAGAAATATAAAACACATGGACAAAAAACGATGTAGAAACATGAAACACATGGACAAAAACGATGTAGAAACATAAAACACATGGAGGACAAAGAACGATGTGGAAACAAAACACATGGACAAAGAACCATGTAAAAACATGAAACACAGGGACAAAGAAGGAATTTAGAAACAAAAAACACAGAGACATAGAACAATATGAACATAAGTCACATGGACAAAGAACGATGTAGAAACATAAAACATGAGGACAAAGAACAATGTAGAAACATGAAACACAGGGACAAAGAAGGAATTTAGAAACATAAGACACAGACAAAGAACAATATGAAAATAAATCACATGGACAAAGAACGATGTAGAAACATAAAACATAAGGACAAAGAACAATTTAGAAACATAAAAGACATGGTCAAAGAAGAGTGTAGAAACATGAAACACAGGGACAAAAAAGGAATTTAGAAACATAAGACACAGACAAAGAACAATATGAAAATAAATCACATGGACAAAGAACGATGTAGAAACATAAAACATAAGGACAAAGAACAATTTAGAAACATAAAAGACATGGTCAAAGAAGAGTGTAGAAACATGAAACACAGGGACAAAAAAGGATTTAGAAATATAAAACACAGAAACATAGAACAATATGAAAATAAATCACATGGATAAAGAACGATGTAGAAACATAAAACATAAGGACAAAGAACAATGTAGAAACATAAAAGACATGGTCAAAGAACAATGTTGAAACATAAAAGACATGGTCAAGGAACGATGTAGAAACATAAAACACATGGACAAGGAACGATGTAGAAACATAAAACACACGGATAAAGAACGATGTAAAAACATGAAATAAAGGGACAATGAACGATGTAAAAACATAAAACACATGGATAAAGAACGATGTAGAAACATAAAACACACGGATAAAGAACGATGTAAAAACATGAAACACAGGGACAATGAACGATGTAAAACATAAAACACATGGACAAGGAACGATGTAGAAACATGAAACACAGGGATAAAGAAGGATTTAGAAACATAAAACACAGAGACAAAGAACAATGTAAAAATATAAAACACATGGAAAAAGACCAATTTAGAAAATAAAACACAGGGACAAAAACTATGTAAAAATATAAAACACAGGGACAAAGAACGATGTAAAAACATAAAACATAAGGACAAAGAACAATGTAGAAACATGAAACACATGGACAAAGAACGATGTAGAAACATGAAACACAGGGACAAAAAAGGATTTAGAAACATAAAACACAGAAACATAGAACAATATGAAAATAAATCACATGGATAAAGAACGATGTAGAAACATAAAACATAAGGACAAAGAACAATGTAGAAACATAAAAGACATGGTCAAAGAACAATGTTGAAACATAAAAGACATGGTCAAAGAACAATGTAGAAACATAAAACACATGGAGAAGGAACGATGTAGAAACATAAAACACGGATAAAGAACGATGTAAAAACATGAAATAAAGGGACAATGAACGATGTAGAAACATAAAAAGCATGGATAAAGAACGATGTAGAAACATAAAACACATGGATAAAGAACGATGTAGAAACATAAAACACATGGATAAAGAACGATGTAAAAACATAAAACACATGGACAATGAAGGATGTAAAACATAAAACACATGGACAAAGAACAATATGAAAATAAATCACATGGACAAAGAACGATGTAAAAACATAAAACATATGGACAAAGAACAATGTAGAAACATAAAAGACATGTCAAAGAACAATGTTGAAACATAAATCACATGGATAAAGAACGATGTAGAAACATAAAACACATGGATAAAGAACGATGTAGAAACATAAAACACATGGATAAAGAACAATGTAAAAATAAAACACATGGACAAAGAACAATGTAAAAATATAAAACACAGGGAAAAAGACCAATTTAGAAAATAAAACACAGGGACAAAAATTATGTAAAAATATAAAACACAGGGACAAAGAACGATGTAAAAACATAAAACATAAGGACAAAGAACAATGCAGAAACATGAAACACATGGACAAAGAACGATGTAGAAACATGAAACACATGGACAAAGAACAATGTAGAAACATAAAACACATGGACAAAGCTCAATGTAGAAATATGAAACATAAGGACAAAGAACAATGTAGAAACATAAAACACATATACAAAAAGTAACGTCTAAATACTAATCACGGGGTCAAATAGTACAAGAATGAGTTGTTTGGTTATATAAGTTATTGAACCTTGAAAGTGAAATCTATGATGAGGAATTATAATACATTAGTCGCATAGAGTACATATGTTTTTACATAGATTACATATGTTTTTACATAGATTTCATATGTTTTTACATAGATTACATATGTTTTTACATATATTATATATGTTTTTACATATATTATATATGTTTTTACATAGATTACATAGATTTTACATAGATTATCTATGTTTTTACATATATATGTTTTACATAGATTACGTATGTTTTTACGTAGATTACATATGTTTTCACATAGATTACGTGTTTTTACATAGATTACATATGTTTTTACCTAGGTTACATATGTTTTTACATAGATTACATATGTTTTTACATATATTATATATGTTTTTACATAGATTACATATGTTTTTACATAGATTACATATGTTTTTACATAGATTACATTTGTTTTTACATAGATTATGTATGTTTTTACATAGATTACATTTGTTTTTACATAGATTATGTATGTTTTTACATAGATTACATATGTTTTTACAAATGCTATGTGGACATATTCACTGAAGTAAGTAAAAGACAACTAGAAAACTACATAGATACGAAATTCAGTTCACCACAGCTTCGTCTTCTTTCGATTAGCCACTGTCCAGCATTACTGATGAAGAGTGGACATTCCCGAAAGTGGTATACGTAAGTAAAAACTGGCGATTTAAACGACAGATTATGCTTCATATTTCTGATTATGGTTCATATTTCTGATTATGGTTCATATTTCTTTTTAACATTTTTAAACGGTTTTTCTACTCCGTAATTCAGAAAAATAAACCAGTATGATAGAGAACAGATATTTTAAAACCTATATAACCTTAAATCTACTGTGATGAATCATCGATAACTAAAAGCACAAGTAAATAACACACATCATTGGCCACTTAAGCAGGACTTGTCTTGTTTTCCGACAACCACTGATGGAGAATGGTATGCACCGAAGTCGGTGTAACTAGGTGACAAGCGGTGAATCCAGTGTTGTATGTTTATGATTAGTATCTTAAACAGCTTTTCTGTTCAATCACTCAGAAGAACGACTTAGTGATTTGTTCTCAGAAACACAGGTTTACTCTGGAGATAACTACACGTTAAAAACAGTTCCACACTGGCGCAGCGGTATGTCGGCAGACTCGCACCATCAAACACCAAGTTTCGCTAACCGAGTTCGGTAGAGCACAGATAGCCCATTGTGTAGTTTTGTGTTTAATTTCAGATAAGAAAAATAAATCTGCTAAATGTGTGTAAGTTGTGATGTGGTTTATAATTTTAAAATGGAATGCGTTCCTAAATATATGTGAGTTACAACTCGTTTTATTACTGAAAGCAAATGTTTTAAAATGCAACTGAATTTTTCAAGATAGAAGTTGGTATTTAGATATTTTTGTAAAGTCTACAGTTACTGTGTTTCGATTCCTAGCTGTTCACAATAAATAATGTTATATGGGCCTGGAGTTATTCAGTGTGAACTATCATTTTTCTGTATCACAAAATAAACTGAGAAAATATTCAAATTCTGTGTTATATTTTATACGTTTTTAACCTTTCCTTAACACAAACTATATTTTCAGAAATGTAATTACGGAAGTACATTTTCTGTGAATTTTTTCTTTACCCTTTGCGTAACGCAGTCATGGAAAAATTAATAGATTTAGTTATAGGTTTTATGATATTTTATGTTATAGATTTAGTTTGTTTTTGTTACAGTGATAACAGTTAAGAGTTGATATAAATACAACACTTACTTTCAAGCTATGGAAAAACAATCAAGTTTACAAATTATTCGACACAGACATCATTAGTTGTATTTCGGTTAAAATGTTTAGATTCGAGATATTAAAACTATATTTATATAAAACAGATTAATTACTTTTATTGAATATTTTCTTCTAATTTCATTATGAACAATATTTATTTCCCCCTTACAGTATTTTAGGAATTGTTTGTTTTGAATTTCGCGCAAAGCTACTCGAGGGCTATCTGCGCTAGCCGTCCCTAATTAAGCAGTGTAAGAATAGAGGGAAGGTAGCTAGTCATCACCACCCACCGCCAACTCTCGATCTACTCTTTTACCAACGAACAGTGGGATTGACCATCACATTATATCGCCCCCACGGCTGAAAGGGCGAGCATGTTTGGTGTGACGGGTATTCGAACTCGCGACCCTCAGGTTACGAGTCGATCGCCTTAACGCACCTGACCATGCCGGACTTGATCAAAAATATACCAAACGATATACAGTAACAAGAATGACCTAGCTGAAGCTCCCAATAGTGTTCCATTGTTTACTTTCAGTTTAAGCAAAACGACACAATATGGAACTGTGATGTCGAGAAAACCCACTTGTAGAGAAATATATATGCAAAAACGGCTCATTTGGGTTGAGAAAATATTTTACGTAGAAGAGCGAACAACGAGCCGTTTTTGCATATATAAATATGTAACTGTGTTCTACTTATCAAATGTAATGCGTAAACTTGGATTCAAGTAAAGGTTTAAAGAGAAACACCAAGAGACTGTCAGCTCTGAGGTATCTAAAGAGATCGCAACAATTATCATTATTTATTTATTGAAATAAAACTTGTAAAGAATAAATCTGTATACACAGCATAGATCGTGTTCAGTATGCATGTTCACTTTACAGTGTGTTGTTCCACAAACATTCGTTAAAACTTGTAAAGAATAAAGTTGTATACACAGCATAGATCGTGTTCAGTATCCAGGTTCACTTTACAGTGTGTTGTTCCACAAACATTCATTAAAACTTGAAAATGTACTTGGATTACAGCAGATTTTGTTACTAATCGATAACCAATCGCTCGCTCTTCTCCTTACTATGTATGATGTTATAAAATTAAAAACAGCCTATGTCTTGACTTGCTTGTGTTATGAAGCCAAGTGTTAGGAACATCAGGTTGTATGAGAAGTGTCCCAGGTATTAGTGGACTGTAGTACTCTAAATCATTAAATAATAGTATTAGAATGAGCATGTCGCGGGTTCGCATCCCCGTCGCGCCAAACATGCTCGCCCTTTCAGCCGTGTGGGCGTTATAATGTGACGGTCAATCCCACTATTCGTTGGTAAAAGAGTAGCCCAAGAGTTAACGGTGGGTGGTGATGACTAGCTGCCTTCCCTCTAGTCTAACATCACTCCTAAATTAGGGACGGCTAGCGCAGATAGCCCTCGAGTAGCTTTGTGCGAAATTCAAAGAGAAAGTAAAGAAAGGAATGGTTGTAATCCTGTATACTGGGTGAACAGGTGCGAGAGGACGAAAGAAAATGATCTGTTTCGTGTGGGTTTGAAAAGCAAATATAAAAGGCAGAATTCAAAGAACAAATCTAAAGATTGGGTGATGTGTGAGAGAGAACGAATAAGTTGTAGGAAGTCATATAATGCCGGGAAGAAATAAAACCTAATTCTAAATCCATGTGTTGTTGATTAAAGTGATAACTAAAAATGTGTTGTGTTTACACAATTTCCGATAATAATAAATACAATTTAAATACAATTCAAGGACATAAGGAGGAGAAGAAAGATGCGAGTACAGCATGGTAATAACATGGTAATATCAAATGGATCGTAACAGCTTTTAAAATCCAAAGTAATCAAACAAATATAGATGAGATGCACGTCTTCTGCTGGGGACAATATTTATAGGTGTTTGTCATGGTAAAATGCTTTTCTTTATGGAACGTCTCTAAATTAAAGTGTTCTCTTTTATTATATGACAACATTTTAGACCTCATGTGGAAGACCTCAGCACAGTGTTCGTGACGTCATCGTTACAACGACACTTAAGTAGTTGAAGTACTATATATAAAACCCTCTACCATGAGAATATATATTATTTTGCTTATGATTTACATATGATAGAACATGTTGCGCCTTTCCCTAAATGGCTCAGCATAGCCTGGTTGTTAGAATACTTGACTCGTCATCTGAGGGTCGCGGGTTCGAATTTCTGTCACACTCAACATGCTTGCCCTTTCAGTCTTGAGGGAGTTGTAAAATGATGGTCAATCCCTATGTTCGTTGTTAAAAGAGTAGCCCAAGAGTTGGCGGTGGATAGTGGTGATTAGCTGCTTTCTTTCTAGTCTTACACTGCTCAATTAGGGACAATTAGCGCAGATAGCCCTCGTGTAGCTTTGCACGAAATTCAAAACAAACAAAACTCCCATAAAATAACAACAATAAAAAACAACATATTTAGGTTGTCTAGATCACTATTTAAGGATAATCCTCATATTTAGGTTGTCTAGATTACCATCCAAGGAAAATGCTCATATTTTGGTTGTCTAAGTCACTATCCAAGGATAATTATCTTCTGAAAGTTTAAACCACCATGAACACTTAACTTTGAATGCTCTATTAATTATAAATATTATCTTTGGTATACCCTTTCCATATTAATATATTAATATCATATATCTATACTGCTAAAGACATTGGAAAATAGTGAGGATTTTAAAGAAAATGTATTCTAATGACATATTCTATTTGTTTGTTTTCCCCTAGACTGGCATATTCCAGTGCAAGAACATATTGAAAGTAATAAAATATTGATTTTACAATACACTGGAAACGACAGAATTAATATAACAAAAACAAGACAAAGAAAGTAACACACAGACAAAACACGACCAACAAAACAACAGAATGTAACATTTAAACCTATATTTTCTGATCTTTTTAACTATTTAGAAACACCTATGTTTTGTCGTAAACTTGTCAAATAATATATAATTTATCCACAGACATTTTACAAAAACAGAGAGATAAGTTGGTTGATATTTTCCAGCTAGATGTAGAAACTCTTTGTAACTCCAACACATATTTTTCCTTAACTCAATTTTGCTGGATTATTTTGATATAATACTTAACCTTTCACATAAAAAGATGAAACCAAATTCCGAAATTTAGATTTATCTATGAAATAGGAGTTAAACATGAGACAGAATAAACGAACTTTGAGGCTCCATATTGTACTAACTTATGACCTCAATTTATAAACTCCATTAAAGTGTCTCAGTTCCTACGGCAAGCACACAAAAGCCTGGTTTAATATTGCTTTGTTCTAGGCATATCTAAGATAACTTTATTCCGTGCTGTTTAGGGCCTTGAAGTTGAAAGTGGTAAATTCATTTTGCACGAACTTTAAATAGTGAATGAGTGTTGTGTTACTAACGGCTTCGGATTGGCTGAAACTAAATAGTTTCATTAAGTGCTTATTTTTCAAGATATATTTCACAGTGACAGTATTCCGCCTGCATTCTTATTAACACATCACATAACGAAGCACTGACGGGAGATGGGTGGGCTTAGTTTAACACAAACAAATATTTGAAAGATTCATTAAACTGACCCATCATTCTATAGATTAACACTGTTTCAGTAAAAAACACTATAAAGACGTTTCTTGATAACACAAGCATTATGAAATCACATGCTGTAAAGATTACAGTAAACACCCTGTAAAAGTGGCGAATCGCAGCACACTACTTGAGAATCACATGTAATAAAAGTTACAGTAAATACCCTGTAGACGTTCTTACATGGAAACTAAAGTACCGGCCCGTCATAACCACGTAGTTAAAGCACTCGACTCGTAATCCGAAGGTCTCGGGTTCGAGTCCCCGTCACACCAAACATGTTCGCCATTTCAACTATGGAGACGTTATAATATGACAGTCAATCCTACTATTTGTTGGTGAAAGAGTAGCCCAAGAGTTGGCGGTGGGTGGTGATGATTAGCTCCCCTCCCTCTAGCCTTACACTGCTAAATTAGGGATGGCGTAGATTTGCGTGAAATTCAAAAGAAATAAAACCGCAAGTTCCACGGAATTACATTTGAAAAAAATTACATTATAAGCTTTAAAAAAGCTATCCACTCTATCATACACAACACTAAATAAGTGCAAATAATACCTCCATTATTCCACAAAGTAACGTTTGAGGCCCGGCATGGCCAAGTATGTTAAAGCGTTCGACTCGTAATCCGAGGGTTGCTGGTTCGAATCCCGGTCGCACCAAACATGCTCGCCCTTTCAGCCGTGGGGGCGTTATAATGTGACGGTCAATTCCACTGTTCGTTGGTAAAAAAGTAGCCCAAGAGTTGGCGGTTGGTGGTGATGACTAGCTGCCTTCCCTCTTGTCTTACACTGCTAAATTAGGGATGGCTAGCGCAGATAGCCCTCGAGTAGCTTTGCGCGAATTTCCAAAAAAACAAACAAACAAACCTAAACGTTTGTCATCCACTCCTCTTGATAAATGTGGATTCTTGCGCACCCATCATTTTTTTAAAAAAGTGAGAGAATGGATTAAGTGACAAGAAAACTAGTTAAATGATACGTGCGTTGTAGTAATTAGTTAATATATTCATTAATAAAAACAATGTAAAACGTTCAGTTTTGATCCAACACTAACCCTACCCTGATTGGTCGCTTTCTTTCCCATAAGATCATTTGCTCGCATTTTCGGAAAATCTGACAAAGAGTACTATACAACTACAAACCATAAAGTTATAATAAAGATTCTATAAATGTATCTGCTCTACCATATAAAACAACACTCAAGTATAAAAAAATCTAGTAAAGCAAAAATAAAAACAGTAAAATAATCTGTTTTATCACATAAAACAACATAATAAAAAGCTCCAACAAAAACATTCTAAAAGTAGATTTGCTACAGAAGTGTAGCCGACAGTGGAGATTCTGTAAAAGTGATTGCTTGACAACGCCTAATGGAAGTAGAGATAAAAAAACAACAAATAAAAACTAGAATAAAAACTCGTGTTAAAGTATCATGTTCTGCTTGCTTTTGGTATATTATTAGTTTTCAACCTACGTAGTCTTATGTGTTGTTTACTCTAAAGGATACAGAAACATATCTGAATGTACCAGGACCACTTTAGCATATTTGCTGTTAGGAAAAAAATTCATAAAATTTGTTTGTTCCATTTTAAAGATTTAGGGTAGACCGCCGAACATATTGAAGATAATATACATATATGTCTGTCATCTCTTTTTAAAATTTACTTTTATTTTTATGTCCTACGCAGAAGTTTAAAGCACAAATATAATAATTTTGGAAGGTCGAGGTGTCTTTAGTAAGTCTTCGTGATAAGAGTGGGGGCCTCAGGCTGTGTTACATGGGTTCTCCCATGTGGGTTTTTCTTACTTCCAAAATGTAGCTTCAAAGAGTTTGTTTACATTGGATCTTCATTGAAGAGTAAACCACAAGGTTGTCTGACAGACATCGTCGTCTACTGAAGAAATAAAGATGTATAGCACGATTCATCAAAAGTGGGTTGTAGGTGCTTTTATTTATGCAGTTTCACGCTTTTGCTTTTGTCTTGTGAGAATACGAGCAAGAATTACATTTTCTTAAGCAACAGCCAAGTTGAATTATCATATTTAGCATGACTGTGTCAACCTGTGATGAAAAAGAAATTATGGGGGAAACTTTATTTGTTCGTCCGAGTTTTTGTGACCAAGTTATAACTTTAAACGTCAATTAACCTACCTTAGGACTCATTAATTTCCAATGAATAATGCACTTGTATGCCTCTGCTAAGCAAGAAAGTCAGCGGTATGTCTGCGGACTTACAACGCTAAAATCCGGGTTTCGATACCCGTGGTGGGCAGAGCACATATAGCCCATTGTGTAGCTTTGTGCTTAATTCAAAACAACAACAACACTGATGTGAATATTATGGTTAAAAATTAATAAAGACCTTCAGTGTGACATATTTATTACACACCTGGACTTAGACGTCTTGTGTTTTCTTCGTTTACCCGCTTTAAAAACACTCCTAAAATTATTCATTTAGGAGTATTTGAGTGAAAATATCTCTCACACACAGTTTCAAACAATTACCAATCCCCAGAATGTATAGAGATGAAATTACTTCATAAACTTGTAAACAGATAAATCTAAAGAAACTGTAAAAGACGAAACTTCTTACCTTGAATGTATCGTTTTTATCTAAATATTCTAACTTTGTATGAACATTCTACGTTTTACACGGGTTTCCAATTGACTTCTCATTTCTTGACAAGCCAGATGAGCTCCATGGTAGAACGAACGACTAATATAATGAAATCGTGGGCTCCTTGTTAGTAGTTTGACAGAGGCACCTATGTAGAATGATTTATCGATTGGCTGTTTGCTGCTTGGTGATATAGCTCACTACGCATTTGAAATAGACAACAGCTACTGTAACCTTCTCGTGCTTTCTCCACGAGCTAAGAACTAAGTTATAATGAAAAGTTGTAAGCAATGGTGACTTGTTGGTAAGGCCTAAGTTTTATGGTTACGTTGTATGTTAACAGCTGGTTTGTTTAAAATCTACACTTTTGACCTACATGATAAAACTTACTAAACCTTTCCGCTCATATATTTTCTTACCCTTCACACAAAATGTCCTCATTCTGTCTCTTTCTTGTCTGGTTACAATCAAGTAGATTGACAGACTTATAAATACACCAGCTTCATTATCGGAGAGAATTCATTAAAACTTTCAAACAACCTACAACTTGACCAACTTTCAGCAATGAATGTTCTCAGGTGATGCGGACAAACTGGCAGTGCCGTTAGAGGCTTGTTTGTTTGTTTGTTTGTTTTTGAATTTTGCGCAAAGCTACACGAGGGTTATCTGTGCTAGCCATCCCTAATTTAGCAGCGTAAGACTAGAGGGAAGGCAGCTAGTCATCACCACCCACTCATTAAAATCACGGGTTTGATTTCTCGAGATAAACAAAACGCATGCTACCCATCGTGTAGCTTTGCACTGAAAATAATCTAGCGGCAAAACTAACAAACTTCTCAGGCAATATATTGTAAAGTTTAACTCAGATGTGAAATAATATTAGACGCACACTTGGTTTTAGTCATAAAAATATAGGTATTTAGGCTTAATATTCAAACATACACTGTCCATACCCTAATGATACGCACTCACTGTTTATCATGCCATAGTTTGACTCTTTAGTTTAAAGCAAGAGAAACAAACACTTCAGTCATTAGTTCTTTCAGACGAAATTACCTTACAATAATTGAAAGTAAGTTTGTTAAATATTTAAGAAATGACATAACAAATAAAACGAGAAATCTAAGTTATCCATACGTTATTATCCATATAATAAATAGACATTATTATAAAAAAAACTAAGGTTGACAGTACTTATTATGACAATACAATCAGAGGCAGACATGAAATAGAACACGTTGTTCAATTTTAAATTCATAGACGCACGTGTTTTGGAAGAGACTATAAACTAGAATTAAACTGTAGTGAGTTTATGTTTCTTTATTAGTAACTTAGACATGATGATGGTTGTCATTATTCTCTTTAGAGTGAGTTACACATGACTACGGTAGTCTGTGTCAACTTATGTCACTTGTTATTACTTCATCCTTGTCTATTCTAAACAAACAGTTTACTCCAGCGTGTCAGATGTAACGTTATCCACTCAGAAAAATGAACTGCTAAAAATAACTGTAAAATTGCCCTATCGTCCTGGAAAAACTAGCCGTCATTCACGTCAAAGAGAATGTCTAATGATAGAAAAGAATGCATATGAGATATATTACCGTCCCTATGAATTAACTATACATAAGATATATGGTACTGTAGATAACTGTTCAGTTACAATAACTTCGTTAGGTATATGGTACCGTCGAGAAGTGTTCGGTTATGATAACTTTTTTACGTTAGATATAATGTACTGTAGAGAACTGGTTTGGTTTGTTTTGAATTTCGCGCAAAGCTACTCGAGGGCTATCTGCGCTAGCCGTCCCTAATTTAGCAATGTAAGACTAGAGGAAAGGCAACTAGTCATAACCACCTACCGCCAACTCTTGGGATACTCTTTTACCAACGAATAATGGGATTGACCATCATCTTATATCGCCTCCATGGCTGAAAGGGTGAGCGTGTTTGGTGTGACCCTCAGATTACGAGTCGAGTGCCTTAACCGCCTGGCCATGCTGTGCCTCGTAGAGAACTATCCAGTTACAATAACTTTCTACGTTAGATATATGGTACTTTCGCCCCCTGCTAGTACAGCGGTAAGTCAGGAGTTCGATTTATCTCGGTAGGCTCAGCAGATAGCCCTTTGTGGTTTTGCTATAAAAATACACAAACACATATAGCACTGTAGAGAACTGTTCATTCGCAATATCTTACTACGTGAGATATATGGTACTGTTGAGAACTGTTCAGTACAATAACTTTTTACGTTAGATATAATGTACCGTATAGAACTGTTCAGTTACAATAACTTTCTACATTAGATACACTATTGTTCTAGAAGTTTCTGTCGCACGTTATGTAACATAAAAGAGAATAGTTCTGTTATTTAAGGTGTGATGTAATAAGGCCTGGGCAGTTTGATCAAGTGGAACAGTTTCACCACCTTGTCTTGAAAGGTATATTCTTGTTCTATCAAAGCGTCACGTTCAGTCGACAGTTTCAACAAGGTCGTTCGCCACAGGTTCTAGAATTTCTTCTTATTCTTATATAAGAAATAAATAACAAACTGTACCTGAATAATGGAAAGTTCAACGAATCCAGTTATTGAATAAAACTGTGATAAGGATTTTTTTTTAAATTGGAAAGCACACTTCGACAATTTCTTAACCAACAGACATGCTATGGAACTCTCGGTGTCAAAAGTTTCATCAGAAAACACAATCAACAGCAAGGTTAAATCACTGTCATCTATGATGCTAAAATACTAATGGAAAAACCTGCATTGTAGAAAAAAGGCTAAAACCTGTTCCTATTCGACATAGAACAACCGGAACCCATTTGAGTCTGTTAACTTCGCGAAATTATTAATTTTACCATATAACTTCCTAAAAGTAATTCCTCTGTAGAAATTCTAAAATGGTCGCTGTACGATCAGGTTTACCAAACGAAAACTTTAAAACATTTTTTTTTCTGTTATTAATCCACCCTCACAGAGGGATTATAAATAAAAATACATTAATATTTCAAGAGGCCTGACATGGCGCGTAAGGCGTGCGACTCGTAATTCGAGGGTCGCGGGTTCGCGCCCGCGTCGCGCCAAACATGCTCGCCCTCCCAGCCGTGGGGGCGTTATAATGGTACGGTCAATTCGTTGGTAAAAGAGTAGCCTAAGAGTTGGCGGTGGGTGGTGATGACTAGCTGCCTTCCCTCTAGTCTTACACTGCTAAATTAGGGACGGCTCGGTACAGTGGGCTAACAGCCTACTCCCTTAAATACGTGTTGAAGAATCCGCAAGCGATTGCGGCCATATGTTCCTAGATGGAATCTAATGGTGATAACTAACTAATATTTCAAGACTTCTGATGAAAATGAGTATATTTAATAGTAAAATAATATTAGTAAGGGTAATTGCTTGAGATATATACACAGAAAATCAGAAGAAACAAAAGAAAAACACATTAAAATTACTACAAATCAAACAAAATTATCATTCCAAATTTCTGCAAAGTATATAACCCTGTTGTGGTCAACTTAAGAGACTGTTAGATATCTATAGTATTTATCGTAACTCTGGGCATTTATTAAGCTGACCACAACTCAGTTCTGGTTTCAAGATTTCATGTTACTTTTCACTGTTAGCGAACATCCTTCGTCAGTTTTCAGTTCTCACTGAATATATACCTGATTAGCACCAGTATTTTCCAGTTGACGTTGAACAGCTACTAAATTTTCGAAACATACGAGACATGAAAAAGTTTTTTTATATAAATTTGAATGAAATTCACAAATATCGACGAGAAATAATTAGTAATAGAAGTTTATATTATGCTTTTTCCGTGTTTAAAGCAGAAGACTAGAGAGAAACGGCCCCCCGCTAGAACAGCGGTATGTCTCCGGATTTACAATGCTAAAATCAGGGGTTCGATACCCCTCGGCGGGCTTAGCAGTTAGCCTGATTTTGCTTTGCTATAAGGAAAAAACACACACACACACAGATAAACGGGCTAAGAAAGAATAGTGATAAAGGAAATACTGAACCGGATGGACAAATGGACACTCATCCGCATTAAAAGTATCTGGTGATCCGCAAAGGGTGTTGCTCCCTTTCTTCACGCATGCTCAGAAAGCATTGGCTTTGGCGTAATCTGTACATTGCTAGAAACATATATATAAACGTATACTGTGAATACCCACTAAATATAGTGAAGAAAAACAATAAAATGTTAATTCGAATCGTTTTCTTTGACTGAACAAAATAGTTGCTTTACCAAAATTTCAAAATGTTCTCTGTTAATTTTGTTTGTAAAGACAAGATAAAGAGAAGACAGAAGCATGAAAATTATTTGGTTTGTTTGTT
Organism: Tachypleus tridentatus; assembly: GCF_004210375.1. Classification (NCBI taxonomy): domain Eukaryota; kingdom Metazoa; phylum Arthropoda; class Merostomata; order Xiphosura; family Limulidae; genus Tachypleus; species Tachypleus tridentatus. The sequence goes on from NC_134828.1 coordinate 113,963,414, forward strand.
TTGAATTTCGCGCAAAACTACACGAGGGCTATCTGCGCTAACTGTCCCTAATTTAGCAGCGTAAAACTAGAGGGAAGGCAGCTAGTCATCACCACCCACCGCCAACTCTTAGGCTACTCTTTTACCAACGAATTGACCGTACCATTATAACGCCCCCACGGCTGGGAGGGCGAGCATGTTTGGCGCGACGCGGGCGCGAACCCGCGACCCTCGAATTACGAGTCGCACGCCTTAACCCACTTGGTCATGCTCGGCCTATGAAAATCGTATGCCCAGAGGAAGCGATGGTGAGCCAAGTTAACAGAGACCCGTATTATCATTTATTCCCGTACCAACATACGTTAAACAAGGACAAAAAATGACATCTAATGCACTAAACACACACAAATGTTCTTAATGTTGGAAGTTTCATATTTAAACACATGCAAAATGCTTTCTATGTCTTGATTGTCGAAAATTATGTTTTCATTCCGTTCAGTTTAAAGTTGTGTGATCACGTAATCAGAGTTCATTAAATATGTATAGATACATTTCTGTGTTCAAAAGAAAAACATGTTTCTAGATGGTACTGTTCCAGCAATTTTGACCTGACTATACCATACAACTCTGGAAAGAGCAAGCTTCTATTTAATAAACACAACAACAAATGGCATGTTAAAATGATCAAGTTCTCAGTTCACTCAGTCAACCATCTGTACCTCAGTGCTTCGCTAGGTATTCTAGATTCATTAGTCATTCAAATGACAATAACGTTTCTAATACCATTCCGCGAATATAAAGACGAACAAGGAAACAAATTTGTGTCGTTGGAAGTCCTACTACACTATTTAATTCTGTCATAATTCATGGTTCTTTTTCTTCAAAATGCGGTAATAAAGTAATACAAAGATATAAATTAAGGCAGGTCTTCCATATAAAACAGTACCTATCTAATGAAGCCCTTTCAACCGTAACTTCGTGTAGAGAGAGCTACGCAAACATGGCTTAATACAGGTATCGTTATGAAAAGCACGTCTACAAAGAAAACACAAAACCCTTCTAATAATTTCATTTCTCGGTTCATTAAGAGAAGTTTATGCTAGTTCGGATTCAATAATTCGACTAAGCGTTGCTCGCTGGAGCAGACGTGGTGTTTGAGAACATTGAGAGGAGAAGCGAAAGGTACAGGGCTAACTGATTGTATGAATTTGTATTTATATGAAACGAATCGAAATAACTTAGGAAAAGCTTCGAGCACAATTTTATTTTGTACAAGTTTAAAATGGAATTTCGAATTCATATATCACGAAAAATCAAGAACACGAAATGTATCACTAGCATTTCAATAGTCTCTTATCTAAATATTATTAATTTTAGTGTAGGTATTTGTTTAAGAATTTTCGCGAATAATCGTCCGTAATTTAAAACTGATAGACTGATGGGAAGACAGCTTCTCAGGGCCTCTAGAACCATCTACTGAGATACTTTTGTCTCACCAAATAGTAAGACTTCACTGTCACTCTTATTACAGCCATTTAACTACAAAGTATAGAGCATGTTTTTACTACGATTAAAACAGAGAACCACGAAAACTGCGGCTAACGACCTGAACGAATTGGTTTGTTTGGAATTTCGCGCAAAGCTACACGAGGGCTTTGTGCGCTAGCCGTTCCTAATTTAGCAGTGTAAGACTAGAATGAAGGCAGCTAGTTATCACCACCCACCGCCAACATTTGGGCTACTCTTTAACCAACGAATAATGGAATTGCCCGTAACCTTTATAACGGGTGAGAATGTTTGGTGTGACAGGAATTCGGATTACGAGTCAAGTGCCTTAACCATCTGGCCATGCCAGGCCCGACCCGAACGAGAAAGTAATCTTCTAGCCTTAAATAGTACAGACTAAAATACAGAGTATTTCATTATCTGAAATTGTCACTCTATGGCAGTCTAAAATACCTAACGCTTCCAGTATAGTAAAGTGGACACATTACTGTCAATATATTATATTACACCTAGAAATTCAAAATTTGACACTCTGCTATTATAAAAATATTTTATTTCAGCTTGAAACTCACAATTTTTAACATTTTTTTCAAACGATTATATATATATATAAATTACCTAAACCTGGGATTACACGTAACTCTTAAGTTTCTTTTAAATCCATGTTGTCTGACCAACACTATTCAGTGTAGCATCTTTTCTTCCTTTTGTGAATTGAAAGAAATAATAGATTTGTAAATAGAAAAACCGACGAGTAACTTGGATAGAAGTAGCCAAGAATTTTTGTATAGCTACAAGACGCGATAAAGCCATTATAGAAACGTGCTTTCTTCCACGATATAAAGACTGTCTAATCTCAATACGAATCCGCTTGCGTGGTTCTTAAGAGGACTCTCGCTGATTTCGTCTTTTCCTAAGGACCCCAGAAGTCCAAAATAAATATCGCAAGAACACTAGATTATGCTTTATCAAAGTAACTAATACATATTTACCCGCAAACAAATTGATAATGCGTAGCTTAATAATAGAATAGGATTATAAAACGTTATAATAAGCCTCAGTTTGTTTATTCCATTGTCAACAGACGTTGGGAAAAGATACACGAAGAAAAAACCTATACTAATACGAAGTTTTCATATAAGTGAGATAAAAGCACACAATGTCTTTGGATAAAGTTTATACTTTTGTCAGGTATGTTATTGTTTGTTTGTTTGATTTTTGGAATTTCGCACAAAGCTACTCGAGGGCTATCTGTGCTAGCCGTCCCTAATTTAGAGGGAAAGCAGCTAGTCATCACCACCCACCGACAACTCTTGGGCTACTCTTTTACCAACGAATAGTGGATTGACCGTAACATTATAACGCCCACACGACTGGGAGGGCTAGCATGTTTGGCGCGACGCGGGCGCGAACCCGCGACCCTCGGATTACGAGTCGCACTCCTTACGCGCTAGGCCATGCCAGGCCTTCAGGTATGTTAAAACTATGTAGAAATCTCTCCATTGTGGAGCAGAGCCAATACTTTTGTAAAACATCATATATTAATTTATATATTAGAATGATAGTCATGTGGAAGTTAAAAGAGAATTTAGCAAAAAACTAGAAAACTAACGAGCAGCTAAGCCTATATGTGTATTCCTTCGCTGTTGTATCTATAAACAGATTAAAGTAATACAGATTTACATAACAGAAAAAAGAAGATAAATGTTAAGGGATACGAAATAATAATTTTATAATCACAACCCAAGAAAGTGACACCTATTTTATATAATACTTAGTTTGTGTTTTGAATTTCGCGCAAAGCTACACGAGGGCTATCTTCACTAGCCGTCCATAATTTATTAGTGTAATACGAGAGAGAAGGCAGCTAGTCATCACCACCCACCGCCAACTCTTGGGCTACTCTTTTACCAACAAATAGTAGGATTGACCGTCACGTTATAACTACCCCACGGCTGAAAGGGCGAGCATGTCTGGTGCGACCGGGAGTCGAACCAGCAACCCTCGGATTACGAGTCGAGCTCCTTAACCACCTGACCATGCTGGGCCAATAACACTTAGTTTGAAAACGTATCTATTTGTTTCAGAAAAGTTTGTTTGATAAACATAAGTAAAAGTCACCAAAACTGTATTTTTCTCCATCGTGTTATGCCGGTCACGTGAAGATAATTATGAAAATGAGTTATTTCTCAATAAGAGAGCCGAAGGCCGCTTACAGGGTGTGTGTGTGCGTGCGTGTGTTTCCTTATAAAAAAGCCACATCGGGCTATATGCTGAGTTCACCGAGGGGAATCGAACACCTGATTGTAGCGTCGTAAATCCATAGACTTACTGCTGTATTAGAGAGGGATCCGCTTAGAGGGATCACTGTTTAACTACGCGAATAAATGTACAGTAATATGTTGTTTTTCAGTCAATAATTAGACGCTTAATTGACGTCACATAAGAGACGCTTAACGTTACAATGTATTTTGTCGTGATGTCCGTTAAACGTGCGCATGTCATGAATCACGAGAACAATTATGCGTTACGTGGACTACAACAGAGCACGACATATGAGCTTCAAAAGCAAGAAATAAAAGTATTTATTACTACTAATTTTGGTTTTATTTGCTCATGAAACAGAACCTTTTCGGGAACCCCCAAAAGAACTTCTAGTTTAGCAAAATACATTTTATTATTATTAATTTATTCAGTTTAGGATTTCTCTGAAAATGAACTCAAATAGTCAAATTATGTTCTTTTGTTTTTCGGTAACAAAAAGAAAAGAAACAAACTTTTAGGGAAAGAATGTAACGGTAGGGATGGCTAATATTAACATTTCAAAAAGAATGAAAACAAGAGAGTAGAGATGGATAATATAAGTCGTTCAAAAAGAATGCAAACAAGACAGTAGGGATGGCTAATATTAATCCTTCAAAAACAATGGAAACAAAATATAAGGAATGTCTAATATTAATAGTTCAAAATGAATGCAAGGAAGATAGTAGGGATGGCTAATATTAATCCTTCAAAAACAATGGAAACAAGATATAAGGGATGTCTAATATTAATAGTTCAAAAAGAATGCGAGGAAGATAGTAGGGATGGCTAATATTAATCGTTCAAAAAGAAGGCAAGGAAGATAGTAGGGATGGCTAATATTGACCCTTCAAAAAGAATGCAAGGAAGATAGTAGAGATGGCTAATATTAATCGTTCAAAAACAATGGAAACAAGATAGTCGAGATGGCTAATATTAACCCTTCAAAAAGAATGGAAACAGGATAGTACGGATGGCTAATATTAACCCTTCAAAAAGAATGAACGCAAGATAGTAAAGATGGTTAATATTAACCCTTCAAAAAAAATGGAAACAAGATAGTAAGGATGACTATTATTAATCCTTCAAAAAGAATGGAAACAAGAAAGTAAGGATGGTTAATATTAATTCTTCAAAAATAATGCAAACAAGATAGTAAGGATGGTTAACATTAGCCCTTCAAAAAGAATGAAAAGAAGATAGTAGGGATGGTTAATATTCTTCAAAAAGAATGGAAACAAGATAGTAGAGATAGCTAATATAAACACTTCAAAAGAATGGAAACAAGATAGTAGGGATGGCTAATATTAACCATTGAAAAAGAACGAAAGCACAATAGTAAGGATGGTTAATATTAACCCTTCAAAAAGAATGAAAGCAAAATAATATGGATGGTTAATATTAGCCCTTCAAAAAGAATGTAAGGAAAATAGTAGTGATGGCTAAAATTAATCGTTCAAAAAGAATGCAAGCAAGATAGTAAGGATGGCTAATAAAATAATCGTTCAAAAAGAATGGAAACAAGATAATAAGGACGGCTAATATTAATCCTACAAAAAGAATGCAAACAAGATAGTAGAGATGGCTAATATTAACCCTTCAAAAATAATGCAAGGAAGATCATAGGGTTGGCTAATATTAACACTTCAAAAGGAATGGAAACAAGAGAGTAACGATGTTTAATATTAATTCTTCAAAAAGAATGAAAGCAAGATAGTAGGGATGGCTAATATTAACCTTTCAAAAAGAATGAAAGCACAATAATAGGGATGGTTAATATTAACCCTTCAAAAAGAATGTAAGGAAAATAGTAGTGATGGCTAATATTAATCGTTCAAAAACAATGCAAGGAAGATAGTAGGGATGGCTAATATTAATCCTTCAAAAAGAATGGAAACAAGATAGTAGGGATGTCTAATATTAATAGTTCAAAAAGAATGCAAGGACGATAGTAAGGATGGCTATTAAAATAATCGTTCAAAAAGAATGGAAACAAGATAGTAAAGACGGCTAATATTAATCCTTCAAAAATAATGCAAGGAAGATCATAGGGTTGGCTAATATTAACACTTCAAAAAGAATGGAAACAAGATAGTAGGGATGGCTAATATTAGCTCTTCAAAAAGAATGGAAACAAGATAGTAGGGATGGCTAATATTAATGCTTCATAAAGAATACAAACAAAATAGTAGTCATGGTTAATATTACACCTCAAAAAGAATGGAAACAAGATAGTACGAATGGCTAATATTAATCCTTCAAAAAGAATGGAAACAAGATAGTACGAATGGCTAATATTAATCCTTCAAGAAGAATGGAAACAAGATAGTAGGGATGTCTAATATTAATAGTTCAAAAAGAATGCAAGGAAAATAGTAGTGATGGCTAATATTAATCGTTCAAAAGGAATGGAAACAAGAGAGTAACGATGGTTAATATTAATTCTTCAAAAAGAATGAAAGCAAGATAATAGTAATGGTTTATATTAACCCTTCAAAAAGAATGAAAGCAAGATAGTAAGGATGGCTAATATTAACCCTTCAAAAAGAATGTAAGGAAAATGGTAGTGATGGCTAATATTAATCGTTCAAAAATAATGCAAGCAAGATAGTACGGTTGGCTAATATTAATCGTTCAAAAAAATGCAAGGAAGATAGTAGGGGTGGCTAATAGTAATCCTTCAAAAAGAATGGAAACAAGATAGTAGGGATGTCTAATATTAACCCCTCAAAAATAATGGAAACAAGAAAGTAAGGACGACTAATATTAAAAGTTAAAAAAGAATGGAAACAAGATAGTAAGGAAGATAAATATTAACCTTCAAAAAGAATAGAAACAGGATAGTAAGGAAGGAAAATATTAACCTTCAAAAAGAATGGAAAGAATATAGTAAGGATGGCTAATATTAATATTTAAAAAGAATAGAAACACGATACTAAGGATGGTTAATATTAATCCTTCAAAAATAATAAAAACAATATAGTAAAAATGGTTAATATTAGCCCTTCAAAAAGAATGAAAAGAAGATAGTAGGGATGGTTAATATTCTTCAAAAAGAATGGAAACAAGATAGTAGTGATGGCTAATATTAAGCCTTCAACAAGAATGGAAAGAACATAGTAAGGATTGCTAATATTAATCCTTCAAAAAGAATGGAAACAAGATAGTAAGGAGGGCTAATATTAATCGTTCAAGAATAATGCAAGGAAGAAAGTAGGGATGTCTAATATTGGCCCTTCAAAAAAAATGACAGTAAGATACTATGGATGGCTAATAATAATAGTTGAAAAACAATGCAAGGAAAGTAGTAGTGATGGCTAATATTAATCGTTTAAAAATAATATAAGCAAAATAGCAGGGATGGTTAATATTAACCCTTCAAAAATAATGCAAGGAAGATCATAGGGCTGGCTAATATTAACACTTGAAAAAGAATTGAAACAATATAGTAGGGATGGCTAATATTAACCTTTCAAAAAGAATGACAGCAACATAGTAAGAATGGTTAATATTAACTCTTCAAAAAGAATGGAAAGAAGATAGTAGGGATGGCTAATATTAATCCTTCAAAAAGAATGGAAACAAGATAGTAATGATGTCTAATATTAATAGTTCAAAAAAATGCAAGGAAGATAGTAAGGATGGCTAATAAAATAATCGCTCAAAAAGAATGGAAAGAAGATAGTAAGGAGGGCTAATATCAATCCTTCAAAAAGAATGGAAACAAAATAGTAGGGATGGCTAATATTAACCCTTCAAAAAGAATGAACGCAAGATAGTAAAGATGGTTAATATTAATCTTTCAAAAAGAATGGAAACAAGATAGTAGGGATGTCTAATATTAATAGTTCAAAAACAATGGAAACAAGATAGTAAGGACGGCTAATATTAATGCTTTAAAAAGAATACAAAAAATAGTAGTCATGGTTAATATTAAACCTCACAAAGAATGGAAACAAGATAGTAGAGATAGCTGATATCAACCCTTCAAAAGAATGGAAACAAGATGGTACGGATGGCTAATATTAACCATTGAAAAAGAACGAATGCAAAATAGTAAGGATGGTAATAAAAACGTTTAAAAAAAGAATGAAAGCAAGATAGTAGGGATGGTTAATATTAACCCTTCAAAAAGAATGAAAGCAAAATAATAGGGATGGTTAATATTAACCCTTCAAAAAGAATGGAAACAAGATAGTAAGGATGACTATTATTAATCCTTCAAAAAGAATGGAAATAAGAAAGTAAGGACGGCTAATATTAAAATTTCAAAAGAATGGAAACAAGATAGTAAGGAATTAAAATATTAACCTTCAAAAAGAATGGAAACAAGATAGTAAGGGAGGAAAATATTAACCATCAAAAAGAATGGAAAGAATATTGTAAGGATGGCTAATATTAATCTTTAAAAAGATTAGAAACAAGGTAGTAGGGATGGTTAATATTAATCCTTTAAAAATAATGAAAACAATATAGTAAAAATGGTTAATATTAGCCCTTGAAAAAGAATGAAAAGAAGATAGTAGTGATGGTTAATATTCTTCAAAAAGAATGGAAACAAGATAGTAGTTATGGCTAATATTAACCCTTGAAAAAGAATGGAAACAAGATAGTAAGGATGGTTAATATTAGCCCTTCAAAAAGAATGAAAACAATATAGTAAAAATGGTTTATATTAGCCCTTGAAAAAGAATGAAAAGAAGATAGTAGTGATGGTTAATATTCTTCAAAAAGAATGGAAACAAGATAGTAGTTATGGCTAATATTAACCCTTGAAAAAGAATGGAAACAAGATAATATAGATGTTTAATATTAACCGTTCAAAAAGAATGAACGCAAAATAGTAAAGATGGTTAATATTATCCCTTCAAAAAGAATTAAAGCAAGATAGTAGGAATGGTTAATATTAATCTTTCAAGAAGAATGGAAACAAGATAGTAAGGATGGCTAATATTAATCGTTTAAAAAGATATCAAGGAGGATAGTAAGGATGACTTATATTAATTGTTGAAGAATAATGCAAGGAAGATAGTAGGGATGGCTAAAAATAATGCAAGCAAGATAGTAGGGATGGCAAATATTAACTCTTCAAAAATAATGCAAGGAAGATCATAAGCTCGCTAATATTAACACTTCAAAAAGAATGGAAACAAGATAGTAGGGATGTCTAATATTAACCCTTAAAAAGAATGGACACTAAATGGTAGAAATGGTTATTATGAAACCTCAAAAAGAATGGAAACAAGATAGTAAGGAAGGATAATATTAATTTATCAAAAGAATGGAAACAAGATTTTAAGGAGGGCTGATATTAACCCTTGAAAAGAATTGAAACAATATACTAAAGGCTGCTAATATTAATCCTTCAAAAGAATGGAAACAAGATAGTAAGGACGGCTAATATTAATCCTTCAAAAGAATGGAAATAAGAAAGTAAGGACGGCTAATATTAAAATTTTGAAAAGAAAGGAAACAAGATAGGTAGGCAGAAAAATATTAACCTTCAAAAGAATGGAAAGAAGATAGTAGGGATGGTTAATATTCTTCAGAAAGAGTGGAAACAAGATAGAGAGATGGCTAATATTAATCCTCCAAAAGAATGGAAACAAGATAGTAACGATGGTTAACAGTAATCCTTGAAAAGAATGGAAACAAGATAGTAGAAATAGCTAATATTAACCCTTCAAAAGAATGGAAACAAGATAGTAGGGATGACTAATATTAACCATTCAAAAAGAACGAAAGCAAAATAGTAAGGATGGTTAATAAAAACCTTTAAAAAAGAACGAAAGCAAAATAGTAAGGATGGTTAATAAAATCCTTTAAAAAAGAACGAAAGCAAAATAGTAAGGATGGTTAATGTTAACCCTTAAAAAGAATGGAAAGAAGATAGTAGGAATGGCTAATGTTAACCCTTCAAAAAGAATGGAAACAAGATAGTAGGGATGGCTAATGTTAACCCTTAGAATGGAAACAAGATAGTAAGGAAGGATAATATTAATCTATCAAAAAGAATGGAAACAAGATAGTAAGGATGGCTAATATTAACCCTTGAGAAAGAATTGAAACAAGATACAAAAGACTGCTAATATTAATCCTTCAAAAAGAATCGAAGCAAGATAGTAGAGGTGGCTAATATCAATCCTTGAAAATGGATGGAAACAAGATAGTAAGGGTGGCTAATATTAATCCTTCAAAATGAATGGAAACAAGGTAGTAAGGATTGCTTATATTAATTCTTCAAAAAAATGGAAACAAGATAATAAGGATGGCTAATAATAATCTTTCAAAAAGAATAAAAGCAAAATAATAGCGATGGTTAATATTAACCATTCAAAAAGAATGCAAGGAAAATAGTAGTGATGGCTAATATGAATCGTTCAAAAATAATGGAAACAAGTTAGTAAAGATGGTTAATATTAATACTTCAAAAAGAATGGAAACAAGATAGTAGAAATAGCTAATATTAACCCTTCAAAAGAATGGACACAAAATGGTAGAAATGATTAATATTAAACCTCAAAAAGAATGGAAACATGATAGTAAGGAAGGATAATATTAATTTATCAAAAAGAATGGAAACAAGATTTTAAGGAGGGCTGATATTAACCCTTGAAAAAGAATTGAAACAATATACTAAAGGCTGCTAATATTAATCCTTCAAAAAGAATGGAAACAAGATAGTAAGGACGGCTAATATTAAAATTTTGAAAAGAAAGGAAACAAGATAGGTAGGAAGAAAAATATTAACCTTCAAAAAGAATGGAAAGAAGATAGTAGGGATGGTTAATATTCTTCAGAAAGAGTGGAAACAAGATAGAGAGATGGCTAATATTAATCCTCCAAAAAGAATGGAAACAAGATAGTAACGATGGTTAACAGTAATCCTTGAAAAAGAATGGAAACAAGATAGTAGAAATAGCTAATATTAACCCTTCAAAATAATGGAAACAAGATAGTAGGGATGACTAATATTAACCATTCAAAAAGAACGAAAGCAAAATAGTAAGGATGGTTAATAAAAACCTTTAAAAAAGAACGAAAGCAAAATAGTAAGGATGGTTAATAAAATTCTTTAAAAAAGAACGAAAGCAACATAGTAAGGATGGTTAATGTTACCCCTTAAAAAGAATGGAAACAAGATAGTAGGAATGGCTAATGTTAACCCTTCAAAAAGAATGGAAACAAGATAGTAGGGATGGCTAATGTTAACCCTTAGAATGGAAACAAGATAGTAAGGAAGGATAATATTAATCTATCAAAAAGAATGGAAACAAGATAGTAAGGATGGCTAATATTAACCCTTGAGAAAGAATTGAAACAAGATACAAAAGACTGCTAATATTAATCCTTCAAAAAGAATCGAAGCAAGATAGTAGAGGTGGCTAATATCAATCCTTGAAAATGGATGGAAACAAGATAGTAAGGGTGGCTAATAAAATAATCGCTCAAAAAGAATGGAAAGAAGATAGTAAGGAGGGCTAATATCAATCCTTCAAAAAGAATGGAAACAAAATAGTAAAGATGGTTAATATTAACCCTTCAAAAAGAATGAAAGCAAGATAGTCGGGATGGTTAATATTAATCTTTCAAAAAGAATGGAAACAAGATAGTAAGGATGACTATTATTAATCCTTCAAAAAGAATGGAAATAAGAAAGTAAGGACGGCTAATATTAAAATTTCAAAAAGAATGGAAACAAGATATTAAGGAAGAAAAATATTAACCTTCAAAAAGAATGGAAAAAAGATAGTAGGGATGGTTAATATTCTTAAAAAAGAATGGAAACAAGATAGTAAGGATGGTTAATATTAGCCCTTCAAAAAGAATGAAAAGATGATAGTAGGGATTTTTAATATTCTTCAAAAAGAATGGAAACAAGATAGTAAGGATGATTAATATTAACTCTTCAAAAATAATGAAAGTAAGATAGTAGTGAAGGCTAATATTAATCTTTCAAAAGGAATGGAAGCAAGATAGTTAGGGTGGCTAATATTAATCGTTTAAAAAGAATGGAAGGAAGATAGTAAGGATGGCTTATATTAATCGTTCAAGAATAATGCAAGAAAGATAGTAGGGATGGCTAATATTGACCATTTAAAAAGAATGAAAGTAATATACTAGTGATGGCTAATATTAATCGTTCAAAAAGAATGAAAGCAAAATAGTAAGAATGGTTGATATTAACTCTTCAAAAAAAATGGAAACAAGATAGTAGGGACGGCTAATATTAACCCTTCATAAAGAATGGAAAGAACATACTAGGGATGTCTAATATTAACCCTTAAAAAATAATGGACACAAAATGGTAGAGATGGTTAATATTAAACCTCAAAAAGAATGGGAACATTATGGTAAGGATGGCGAATATTATTCCTTCAAAAAGAATGATAACAAGATTGTAAGGATGACTAATATTAATCCTTCAAAAAGAATGGAAACAAGATAGTAACGATGGTTAACAGTAATCCTTCAAAAAGAATGGAAACAAGATACTAAAAACTGCTAATGTTAATCCTTAAAAAAGAATCGAAACAAGATAGTAGAGGTCGCTAATATTAATCCTTCAAAAAGAATGAAAGCAAAATAGTAGTGATGGCTAATATTAATATTTGAAAAAGAATGGAAACAAGACAATAGGGATAAAACTTGTATAACTCCTACATTTTAACACAGGCAAGAGTTAACATAGATCAATATAGATAAATAAGTTGATTTCCTCCTATTTGTGCCAGTACACTGTGTGTCTCTACTATTATGCAGGTTTAGTGCAAAAACCATTGATATTAGCTATCCTTATGTTTGCTTTCTTTTTAAAATGTTTTTAGTTCACTATTTTTCTGTTTATAATCAACGTCTAAATCCCATGAGGTATCTACTGTAATATTTATTGTTTATCTATTATTGGCTTATAATCCCTGTTTTACCCTGTACTTACGTTTTTTGATGGAACACCAAATTTATGTAAAGAAATGAAATGTCAAGGGGTAATAGTAACATTGTTTGCCCTAGAATTAATTTTATCTTGTTTTATATTAGTCTGGGTACTAATACTTATAAAAGTGGATACACCCTTTGTTACTTCAATAAATTAGGTTGACACTACTGTTGTGCTTTTGACGTAAAAGAGAGATAAAACCAATACATTGAAACCATTTGATTTGATATCTACAGAGATATCCAGAACGTATGACTTAGTCGTTTCATAGACATTGTTATAAAATAAAACACTGTATAGTTTCGTAAAGTTCTGACATCCTCTGAGTAGATATTTACAATACCACTTCGAGCCATTCCTACAAAGGCAGTGCTGGCTAGATTTCGTTAAAAATTACACATGTAAAAACGGCTCGTTTGGGTTGAGAAAATATTGTATGTGGAGGAGTGAACAACGTTTGGACCTCCTTCGGTCATCGTCAGGTTCGCTCCTCTACGTAAGGTATTTTCTCAACCCAAACGAGCCGTTTTTATATGTATATTTCTCTACAAGTGGGTTTTCTCGACATCACTGATCATTAAAATAATTGTTTGTGCTGATCTCTTCTAGCGGATTTATTCTGAATTAATTAATATAAACATTGGAGAAATTGTTTGTCCGAATTAACTCTGGCAAATATTTTTCGAGATATTTAGAACGCCCAAATCAGCTTTGGCCAACAACTGATATGGTTAAAACCAAAACGAAACACACATTGTTTATGTGTTATTCTTGTAGTTTTTAAGACAACACATGTTGTTTATGTGTTATTCTTGTAGTTATCAAGACAACACACATTTGTTATGTGTTATTCTTGTAATTATCACGACAACACACGTTGTTTGTGTTATTCTTGTAGTTATCAAGACAACACACTTTGTTTGTGCTATTCTTGTAGTTATCATGACGACACACGTTTGTGTTATTCTTGTAGTTATCAAGACGACACACGTCGTTTGTGTTATTCTTGTAGTTATTAAGACAACACACGTTGTTTATGTGTTATTCTTGTAGTTATCAAGACAACACACTTTGTTTGTGTTATTCTTGTAAATATCAAGACGACCACGTTGTTTATGTTATTCTTGTAGTTATCAAGACGACACACGTTGTTTGTGTTATTCTTGTAGTTATTAAGACAACACACGTTGTTTATGTATTATTCTTGTAGTTATCATGACGACACACGTTGTTTGTGTTATTCTTGTAGTTATCAAGACGACACACGTTGTTTGTGTTATTCTTGTAGTTATCAAGACAACACACTTTGTTTGTGTTATTCTTGTAGTTATTAAGACAACACACGTTGTTTGTGTTATTCTTGTAGATATCAAGACGACACACGTTGTTTGTGTTATTCTTGTAGCTATCAAGACGACACACGTTGTTTGTGTTATTCTTGTAGTTATCATGACGACACACGTTGTTTGTGTTATTCTTGTAGTTATCATGACGACACACGTTGTTTGTGTTATTCTTGTAGTTATCAAAACGACACACGTTGTTTGTGTTATTCTTGTAGTTATCAAGACAACACACTTTGTTTGTGTTATTCTTGTAGATATCAAGACAACACACTTTGTTTGTGTTATTCTTGTAGTTATCAAGACATCACACTTTGTTTGTGTTATTCTTGTAGTTATCAAGACAACACACGTTGTGTTATTCTTGTAGTTATGAAGACGACACACGTTGTTTATGTGTTATTCTTGTAGTTATCTAGACGTGTAATATCACTGATGTTTTAGTTTTGTATAGATGAATGAATAATGCGTTTTTATTAGCTTAGGTTACCGGATTACAATAAATACATTTTCATCTGAGAGTATGCATATTTTGCCTCAGAAAAGATTGTTGCATAAATTTTCAAAAAACTGTCAATTTGCGATGGTATGACATTACTACCTACAAAATGGCAAAGAATAAAAAAATGTAGTTCTAATATATGTGACATGATTTTATGTCAGGCGTATTTGTTTTTGTTTGTTTGTTTTTGAAATTCGCACGAAGCTACTCGATGGCTATCTGTACTAGCCGTCCCTAATTTAGCAGTGTAAGACTTGAGGGAAGGCAGCTAGTTATCACCACTCACCGCCAACTTTTGGGCTACTCTTTTGCCATTGAATAGTGGGATTGACGGTACATCATAATGCTCTCACAACGGAAAGGGCGAGCATGTTTGGTGCGACGAGGATTCGAACCCGCGACCCTCAGATTAAGTGTCGAACGCCTTAACCCACCTGGCCATGCCGGCTCTATGGTTGACCAGAAAACAAGATTTATCTTAGTTCTAAATCCACGCGCTAAGCTCGCAATATAAAATAGTTCACACTATAATGAAGTGCTGTAAATAAATGTAAAATTAATAGCGCACGTTAAACATCTTAAACCGTATTTTTAATAAAAGAAATTTCAACTATTATCTGTTTACTTCATACAAGATGGCTGAGTTCTTACCACTAGGAAATCACAGCGCCACTGTGAGTATAAATTAAGTCTTTAGTGGAAACTTAATAATAAAATATTACTTAAAAAGTAACATAACAGAGACTGAGTTGTTATTCAGAAAAGTAAAGCCATGTATTGTTCTTATTTAGAGGACAATGAAGCGATGGCCATATGTAGAGTCTCGTTAAAAGTATCCACAACGTATTTTAATTTAGCACCTGTGAAAACAGACAATTATATTAGTTTGATTTTTGAGTTTAGAAGATTTAAAGACGCTGACATTCAAGAAAGTTAAGAACATATTAAACGTTCAGGTAATTAGGGGATGAAATTCTCATGGTGCACGAAAGTTACCATGATATATGTTGCGTGGTGGTGTTTAACTTTTTCCTTTATCCGCTAAACAAATCTAAAATCAATCCCTCAAAAATACAGTTGGAAAGCGACAAAAGTTCGCCATTTAAGGTTATGAGAAACTAGATAACAAATTCAATGTAGCTCTGTGACCACATGTCAAAATTCACTGTTTTCGATAAATGTGAATACTTTGAAAAGAATGGAACAACACGAGCCGTTCATTAGTCACTGGACTGCTCGGCACCAGTTTTTCTTGATAAGAAAAGTCACCAAACCTGGAACTGCAAATGTGCTGAAGTGATGAGAGCCTCTTTACCCAATTTGAAAATGGTAACCAGTTATGGGTTTGAAGATAACCAGACGAATATTTCTACTGAACTGTGTCGTGTAGTTGTGATGGATTGTTTGTTTGTTTGTTTTGGAATTTCACACAAAGCTACTCAAGGGCTATCTGTGCTGGCCGTCCCTAATTTAGCAGTGTAAGACTAGAGGGGAGGCAGCTAGTCATCACCACCCACCGCCAACTATTGGGCTACTCTTTTACCAACGAATAGTGGGATTGACCGTCACAATATAACGCCCGCATGGCTGAAAGGGCAAGCATGTTTGGCGCGACGGGGATGCGAACCCGCGACCCTCAGATTACGACTCGCACGCCTTAGATGTGAAGGATCGCAATAAGAGTATATTCATGTCACTATGTGTAAAATTTATCTAAAAAGTTTAAACAGCAACAGAACATAAAAACAAACAGTACAGGAAACACGATAACAGGCTGATCCAATGTTCCAATGTTAGAACATAAAAACAAACAGTACAGGAAATACGATAACAGGCTGATCCAATGTTCCAATGTTAGAACATAAAAACAAACAGTACAGGAAACACGATAACAGGCTGATCCAATGTTCCAATGTTAGAACATAAAAACAAACAGTTCAGGAAACACGACAACAGGCTGATCCAATGTTCCAATGTTGTTGTTTTTTTCACAGAAATATTTCTATTTATCTAAACCCAAAATACTTGAATTTGAGATGTTCCAGAAACTATTTAGACACATGTATTTTCAGCTTATGCGATATATATATGAATTAAACAGCTTGGTCAAAAGGGGCTGTCTGGCAAGCTAACCCTAAGGCCACGCCCGAACAAAACTAAGCATTATATTAGCAAGATAAAAGTTTGACTTCGAGAAAACCGTAATAAGCAATATCAATTTTCGAGTTATTGAAAAACGAATAATTTGTAATTTAATATAAATTTATAAATGACCAACTAATAAACGCCATAAAAGAACTGGCCATTTCTTCCATTTCAATCTATCGCTTTCCCAAATGTGATAAACTGGAGATCAGAAAGGTACCAATCGACTCAGGTGTCTTTCCACTGACACTGCTTATTCTATCTAATAATTTGCTATTGATTTCTATTTAATAATATACATAACATCAAATCTTTTGGACTCGTTTCGTATGCAGTACTTTTAACTGGTGAACTGGCCCGGCATGGCCAGGTGGGTTAAGGGGTTCGACTCATAATCTAAGGGTCGTGGGTTCGAATCCCCGTCGCACCAAACATGCTCGCCCTTTCAGCCGTGGGAGCATTATAAAACGACGGTCAATCCCACTATTCGTTGGTAAAAGAGTAGCCTAAGAGTTGGCGATGGGTGGTGATGACTGGTATCAATGGGTTGGGATCCTGCATATAAAGTTCTAAAGCTATCTTGCAAACTTCTGTGGTTAGGACTTCTGTGAAGAGGGAGATTACATCAAAACTGACCATTAAGGCTTTATGATTTAGTTGATAAAGAATGTATTTAAAGTTAAAAAGTCTTTGAAAAAGGAGCCAGCTGATGTTACATATTTAGAAAATGTCCACGCAATATATTTACTGAGGTTGTACTTAAATGATTCATAGGTCGATATTAGGAGTCGTAGTAGACAGTCGGGTTTGTGAGGTTTGAAAGTGCGATATGGTTGTGGTGTGCGTAAGTCTGTCTTTTGTAGGTAAGAATAAATGTTTTCTGATATTGTGTTGTTTTTTTTTTCATCTGTAGTAATATTTTGTTGAACTAGTTTTCATGTGTTTTAGTTGGATTTTTGTTTAGTAGTTTAAATTTGTTTGTATTTGACAAGATGTTGTTAACTTTTTGAATGTATTCATTTGTGGTCATTATAACTATAGTATTGCCTTTATCTGATTTTAGAATTTTGATGTTGTTGTCTTGTTTTACGTTGTCTATGGAATTAATATCTTTCTGTCTGAAATTGTTTTTCAGATTACTTATCTGTGAAATTATGTTGACAGTTTTGTGTGAAAATTCTTTGAAAAAGTTGTTTAATATAATGTTTTCAGGTGTTTCAGGGAAAGAGATGTTTTCAGTTTTACCTGAAATGTTAGGTTGTTGGTTGTCGGTGGAATTGTTGTTGAAGTTATCTTCTACCTGGTGGTTGCTTTTCGTTATTTTGTTGGTGTTTTCAGTTTGTCTAGAGTGGATCACCAGTCTTCTAGCTTGGTTTTCCGGATCACCAGTCTTCTTGCTAGGTTTTCCGGATCACCAGTCTTCTAGCTAGGTTTTCCGGATCACCAGTCTTCTAGCTAGGTTTTCCGGATCACAAGTCTTCTAGCTAGGTTTTCCGGATCACCAGTCTTCTAGCTAGGTTTTCCAGACAGGCTTTCATTTCGATGGATGGAATATTTCTATGTGTTACTGTAAAGTTGAGTCTTTGTTGAGTAAATGTATTTATTCATTGCTTTATTTTCGGTCGGATCTGTTAATTACAAGTTTTGTTGGTGGTTCATCGTGTAGGTGTCTTTTTTTATTGTTGACACCTTAGTTTATCTAATTTCTTGTTGTTGACACCTTAGTTTATCTGGTTTCTTGTTGTTGACACCTTAATTTATCTAGTTTCTTGTTGTTGTCACCTTAGTTTATCTAGTTCCTTGTTGTTGTCACATTAGTTTATCTAGTTCCTTGTTGTTGTCACCTTAGTTTATCTAGTTCCTTGTTGTTGTAACCTAAGTTTATCTAGTTTCTTGTTGTTGTCACCTTGGTTTATCTAGTTCCTTGTTGTTGTCACCTTAGTTTATCTACTTTCTTGTTGTTGTCACCTTAGTTTATCTAGTTTCTTGTTGTGGTGGACCTTAGTTTATCTAGTTCCTTGTTGTTGACACCTTAGTATATCTAGTTTCTTGTTGTGGTGGACCTTAGTTTATCTAATTTCTTGTTGTTGTCACCTTAGTTTATCTAGTTTCTTGTTGTGGTGGATCTTCTTTTCCTTGTCGTTCTTGTTATTATGTTGATTGATGTTGCGTTGTTCGAGTCCATAAATGTCCGGTTGAATGCAGCAGGCCAGTTGATAGTCTAGATTCATTGTTTTGTTTCTGTATGTCATTTAGTTATTTATGTTTAACATGGCTTTTAGTAGTTTTTTTCTGTAAAATTCTTCGACAGTTTTATCGTCACAAAGTTTGGGATTAGTTTTCCTTTCTGCATTGTTGGACGAAATAAATGTTATTTCTTCTATTAACATATTTTTTTTGGTTTAAGTTACTTAGTTTCGTTAGGATCGCACGAGCGTTTACGGTTAACAATGGCGTAATGTAGGTAAGTTTAGGCATAATGGAGTTTAAACAGATAACACAGTACACAATGAAACACTATAGACTTCTCGGGTAATCGCCATAGTGAAGTAATTGATAATAATAAGAAACCCTATTAAAGTGAAAATGTATTCTCAAGATGGCTGATATGAGTATTAAAACTTTAATTAAAATAAAGTACAGAGCAACGTTTCGACCTTCTTAGGTCATCTTCAGTTTAACAAAGAGAGGGTTTGCAGTTGACCGTTGCATGATAGCAAAATAATGACAAACCGAGTACAGAATTTACTTTATAAGCAAGCATCTTTAAACTACCCATCCAATAATAATGGTTAACAGGTATATAGAAATTGTCGTATCAGTTATAGAGCAACGCTGGAAGTATTATATTTTAAATTCAGTATGTAAAGAACTCTTGTTTGAGTATAGTTTCGTGTAATTTTTGTCCAAACATTTGTGTTCCTTACGGGCATTTTTTTTCGTAACCTCTTTAACACTATACGTTTTAGAATAACCTACTCACTCCAGGACTGTGTTTCTGGATTCTCACTTTAAAATAGTTTATATTTGCATGTCTTTGTTGCTTGGGAGTCCTCAAGTTGTGAATATAAAAATATTTTTTTAAATATATGTATTACTTCATCCCACGTTAAGGTTCTACCTTATATATAGAGAAATTTATCAGAAATATACTCTAGTAAGGCATAAAGACTTGTTCATTAGTGTTCAGTGAACATCAGTGTATATTATTATGATATAATTGTATGTGGAATATACAAATAATTTATATTTTTAGTTATATGAATAAACTATTTCCAATAAGTTAACTTGAGCGGCTCCGAATTTTTTCTTCGACTTCAAATACCAGCCAGTTTATTATTATTATCTGTCAATTGTTTCTCCAATGTAATATATTTTACGTCGCCTGGTGGACAGCGGTAAATATTCGGTCTACAATGCTAAAATCAGGGTACGATTCCCTCCGTGAACACAGAAAATAGCCGATGTGGCTTTGCTGTAAGAAAAAAAACACACACACCATATTTCATTCTGTTAATTTTAATTTCAATCCAGACTTATAAAGCTACAAAAATAAAGCAATAATAATAAGGAAATTGAATACTTAATCAAATGTTTAAATCCAACACTTGAAGACGCTATTGGACATGAAGCATAACTCTTCTTTACGATATCTTGGAATACTTCACACTTAAGTTCATGTATTAATATTTAAATACACTTACGGATGGTTAAGCACAGTTACATGAATGATTTGTTTATTATTTTGTAGTGATCGCAGTGGCTGGAAATTGCGCGTTAAATCCCAGGCACCATAGTTGAAATATTTGACCCTTACATATTTGGTTCATTTCGAATTCCTAATAATTTCTCCAAGTAATTCCACCCCTTGTTTAATTAGGGCTAGAAACTTCTGCAAAGCCTCCTCAAAAATAAATATTTGAGCACGGAGTTTGTTAAATTATGTGGAACCAAAGGGCATTCAGTTTTCAAGAAGAGCCCATTCAATGAACTTCATAAAAACAAACAGTTAGCACACAAGAGCGTTTAGGACAGCAAAATGCTTGGAACTATACCCAGACAATGGAGAGCAAAGCCCTCATCTGCAAGAGAAGAGACAAGAATCTTCTAACCCTAAAAGCCTCTTTAATGAAGATATCCATATTTTCTGGTACTTTAAATAAGAACATAAATAAAATTTTGTAGTTGATGAAAATTTGTAAACCAAAAGTTCACAGGATCTTGGTCACACTTTCAAATCAGTGACGTTTTCATGAGATAGACGTGTAGGTAAAAAGTAGCAATAATATGACTTTTAAGTTCTATCCAGTTCTAGTACTCTTCTGTGCCTTTTGTGTGCTTAAACGTGTTTTTATGGAAATTTTTTCATGGTGAGGACTCTAAGACTGATTTCACCAATCTTCGCAGTAGTTTGGTAGAAAGGATGTGTGTTTTTCTTGTAGCAAACTTACATCAAGCTATCTGCTGTGTCCACCGAGAAGAATTCAAACCCTAATTTTAGCGTTACGAATAGTTATAGCTATCTCAGCGTGGGACATGATAGAAAGGAAATTTTCGTTTGGGGAAATAAATAGTGCGTAATAGAGGTCACCAGTCTGACCTTTTAACAATGGTTATTACAAAAAAATGATTTATAATTTATATACAAAAGTTTAACAAACTTACAACAACATTCAGTCTTCTAGCTGATCTAGAACTTCCTTGATATCCTATCGAGGGTTCACGATGAGTGAATTAATTCTGACTTGACATAAGCACAATTCACTTAACAGGGAAAATAGCTGTCTCTCGCTGATCAAACGTGAGTTTTTCAGAGAGAAAATTACAGTGTCTTTATTACCCGCGGAGGTTAAGCAGTTTATCACGTTCAAAATCTATAAACGTTCCTGGTCAAATATCTACAGTTTTCACAGTTATAGCTTCCGAGAATTATCGTACACTGACTGTAGCACACCAACAATGTATAAACTGTCTCATAGCCGTATGTTTATAAACGTTAAGGTGAGGATCTAGAAATGTCAGTTGGTCCAACAATACGCCAGTGTTTTCGTAAAACATATATTGTTATTATTTACGCACGAGAATCTTCTACAAATTTAACGAATAAGCAGAAATTTCGTAATATATATTTAATAGTATAAGTTAAAAGCATTTCTAAATATAAATTTAAAGTACACATAGATCTGTGTTAAAATAAATATATAATAGTAAATCTGTTACAACTCAATAAACTGAAAATCACATTATTAGATGAGGAATTGAGCCACCAAAATATTTTACGGTTACCTAGCTACACTTAAGATCATTCCAGGATTTACCTTAAAATAACATTTATGAAACTTTTGAACAGATATATATTTTAACATAAATACGTTTTAAGGAATGAAAAAAATATATAAAAAATCTCAGACCTACGACTTGTTCCTACTTTCTCTAAACTTACCATTACACGCTATTGTTGGGCCTGGCATGGCCTAGCGCGTTAAGGCGTGCGCTTCGTAATCTGAGGGTCGCGGGTTCGCGCCCGACTCGCGCCAAACATGCTCGCCCTTTCAGCCGTGGGAGCGTTATAATGTGACGGTCAATCCCACTATTCGTTGGTAAAAGAGTAGTCCAAGAGTTGGCGGTGGGTGGTGATAACTAGCTGCCTTGCCTCTAGTCTTACACTGTTAAATTAGGGACGGCTAGCACAGATAGCCCTCGAGTAGCTTTGTGCGAAATTCCAAAACAATCAAACATAATAAAACTGAATACAGTTCTATTAGCCTAGATCTGACTTTAAGTGCTTAATTAACTATAATTAAACAGGCCGGTATCGCTTTATACACTTACGCAGGATCAAAAATGTGACACCAAATTTCAGTTCTGGTCTCACTATATTTTTTATGTCAGCCAATAACGTTAAAAATAATTGATTTGAAACGTAGACTCCATGACAACGAGGACGTTTTTATTCTTTTTGTTGTCATGGAAAAAAAGTTAAAAGAAACGAGAATTTTGCAGCTTTGACGAAGCAAATCTTGAAAGAAACCTTATAAGAAACCAAAGGGAATACTGGAGCGTGTAATTTTTCTATATAGCAAAGAGAATACTGGAGCGTGTAACCTTTCTATATAGCAAAGAGAATACCGGAGTGTGTAACCTCTCAATATACCAAAGGGAATACTGGAGTGTGTAACCTCTCAATATACCAAAGGGAATACTGGAGCGTGTAACCTCTCTATATACCAAAGGGAATACTGGAGTGTGGAACCTCTCTATATACCAAAGGGAACACTGGAGTGTCGAACCTCTCTATATACCAAAGGGAACACTGGAGTGTCGAACCTCTCTATATACCAAAGGGAATACTGGAGCGTGTAACCTCTCTATATACCAAAGGGAACACTGGAGTGTGTAACCTCTCTATATACCGAAGGAATACTGGAGTGTATAACCTCTCTATATACCAAAGGGAATACTGGAGCGTGTAACCTCTCTATATACCAAAGGGAATACTGGAGTGTGTAACCTCTCTATATAACAAAGGAATACTGGAGTGGGTAACCTCTCTATATACCGAAGGAATACTGGAGTGTATAACCTCTCTATATACCAAAGGGAATACTGGAGCGTGTAACCTCTCTATATACCAAAGGGAATACTGGAACGTGTAACCTCTTTATATACCAAAGAGAATACTGGAGCGTGTAACCTTTATATACCAAAGGGAACACTGGAGTGTGGAACCTCTCCATATACCAAAGGGAACACTGGAGTGTGGTACCTCTCTATATACGAAAGGGAATACTGGAGCGTGTAACCTCTCTATATACCAAAGGGAACACTGGAGTGTGTAACCTCTCTATATACCAAAGGGAATACTGGAGCGTGTAACCTCTCTATGTACCAAAGGGAATACTGGAGCGTGTAACCTCTCTATATACCAAAGGAAATACTGGAGCGTGTAACCTCTCTTTCTACCAAAGGGAACACTGGAGTGTGTAACCTCTCTATATACCAAAGGGAATACTGAAGCGTGTAACCTCTCTATATACCAAAGGGAATACTGAAGCGTGTAACCTCTCTATATACCAAACTTGTCTCTCACGTTTAAACTTTATTTTGATTTCTCTTATACGTTGATAACAGTCTATTAAGACTCACAAACAAGTTCTCTGTTAGTTACTAATTATATTAAAGTTTTAGTCTTTTTAACAGCCAAAGTAACAACGTTATCTTTCTAATTTCTTTTACTACATTAGCCATTTGATAGCAAAAAAGGCTTAACGAAGTATATGCGATTACATTCCTCTAACCGACGACATGTTTTCATTTAGGAACAGTTACAATATTATGTAGATTCAGCACTACGTGACTATTCTTGTAATTTTCATCCGTAAGCCGTGTAACTAATGTACTTTGAAGATATCGTCCTTCAGAGAAATACGATGGAAGTAAAAGAATGGGGCGCATGTTTTCTGTTTTATAAGGTGTTTTTATTGTGTCTTAACCTTAGTCTTATGAGTAAAACGTATATTTGGTTCACTGTAATTTTTTCATAGTTTTGCCGCCGTGTGACTCAGATGTAAGTCTCAGATCTTATAAATTATCTTGTTACTTTTACAATTCTGAGTTATTAATATCGGAGTATATAATTTACGTTTTTCAAACCCATATGTAAATATGATGGATATTTTCCGCGAAACTACAGTTGTAAATGTTCGTATTATATTGGTAATCGAACGGCACCACTAATATAAGTTTGTTTACGCGCATACCTACTCGAAGGCTATCTGCGCTAGCCGTCCCTAATTTAGCAGTGTAAGACTAGAGGGAAAGCACCTAGTCATCACCACCCACCGCCAACTCTTGGGCTATTCTTTTACCAACGAATAGTGGGATTCAATGTAACTTTATAACGCCACCACGGTAGACTAGAGGGAAATCACCTAGTCATCACCACCTACCGCCAACTCTTGGGCTACTCTTTTACCAACGAATATTGGGATTGACCGTAACTTTATAACGCCCCCACGGTTAAAAGGGCGAGCGTGTTTGGTGTGACCGGGTTTCGAACCAGCGACCCTTGGATTACGAGTCGAGTGCCTTAACCATCTGGCTATGTCGGGCCGTACTCCTCAACCAAAGACAGAGGATAAAATACAGCATCTTACGGATTATCTCTCAGAAAAAAATGTCCAAAAAACATGGTTAACTCTAAGGTAAAAAAGTCGAAAAACCAAACGGTTAACTTTTAGACAGAACGTTTAATAATAAAACGCCTAATTAAAATGTTTTACACTCAGACAAAAAGTCCAAAAAACAAAAGTGGTTAACTCTTAGACAAACAGAAATTGAACTTAAGAAACATTGCGAGAATGGAGATTAACAAAAGTGGTTAACTTTCAGACAAACAGAAATAGAACTTAAGAAACATTGCGAGAATGGAGATTAACAAAAGTGGTTAACTTTCAGACAAACAGAAATAGAACTTAAGAAACATTGCGAGAATGGAGATTAACAAAAGTGGTTAACTTTCAGACAAACAGAAATAGAACTTAAGAAACATTGCGAGAATGGAGATTAACAAAAGTGGTTAACTCTCAGACAAACAGAAATGGAACTTAAGTTATAAGTAAATAAATAACTATGTATACATTGCTCTAGTCATGCTAGTTACTGAATATTATAATATTATGACATACTTAGCACAATGTTTATCGTGTATTATGTTGTAGGTAAACAATTGTACAAGTATTGAAAGGTGCTTGATTAAGTCTGAGTATTCCGTGATGACAGAAAAACCCACGTGAAGAAAAAATGCATTTTCAAAATAACTATTGTTAAAACGTCAATTAAACTAAAGTACAGAACAACGTTTTCACCTTCTTAGGTCATCTTCAGGTTAACAAAGAAGGTCGAAACGTTGTTCTATAGTTTAATTGATGTTTTAGTAACAGTTATCTTGAAAATACATTTTTATAATTTCCGAGCAAAGAATTAAGTTTTACACCACGGACTATATAGACAAACTCCCATCATTCCAAACTGCTGGGGCCCGACATGGACAGGTGGTTAAGGCATTCGTGACTCGTAATCTGAGGGTCGCGGGTTCGAATTCCGGTCGCACGAAACACGCTCGCCGTTTCAGGCGCTGGGGCGTTATAATGTGACGGCAATCCCATTATTCGTTGGTAAAAGAGTAGTCCAAGAGTTGGCAGTGGGTGGTGATGACTAGCTGACTTCCTTGTAATCTTACACTGCCAAATTAGGGACGGCTAGCACAAATAGTCCTTGAGTAGCTTTGTGCGAAATTAAAAAAACAAACCAAACTGCCGGAGAAGCAATTGTTATAAACTGAGAAACCTATTTCTAAGTTTATCTGATCTCTATGAAAACTTGTATGTTATTAACTAATTATAAAACTTCTGTATCAGTAACTAATTTTAAACCTTGAGTATTGGTAACTAATTATAAATCTTGTATATTAGTGAGTAATTACAAATCACGTATATTAGTAATTAATTGTAAAACTAGTAAATTAGTAACTAATTATAAACGTTGTGTATTATTAACCAATTATCAACCTTCTATATTAGTAACTAATTGTAAATCTTGTATATTCGTAACTAGTTATAAAACTCATATATTAGTAACAAATTGTAAAATTAGTTACTCATTATAAAACTTGATTATTAGAAACTAATTATAAACCTTCTATATTAGTAACTACTTGTATATATTAGAAACCAATTATAAATTTTGTATATTGGTAACTAACTGTAAAACCTGTATATTAATAACAAATTATAACTTATCGATATTATCAACTAATTATAAAACTTGTATATTAGTAACTGATTATAAAACTTGTATATTAGTAACTGATTATAAAACTTGTATATTAGTAACTTATTGAAAAACTTGAATATTGGTAACTAATTGAAAAACTTGAATATTGGTAACTAATTGAAAAACTTGAGTATTGGTAACTAATTCTAAAACTTGTTTATTAGTAACAAATTACAAACTTTGTATATTACTAACTAATTACAAGTCTTGAATATAAGGTACTAATTATAAATCTTGTATTTTAGTAATAAATTATAAACCTTGTATAATAGTAAGTATTTATAAACCTTGAATATTAGTAACTTATTCTAATACTTTTATATTAGTAAGAAATTACGAACTTTGTATATTATTAACTAATTCTAAACCTTGTATATTAGTTACTAATTGTAAATCTTGTATATTACTAACTAACTGTAAAACTTGTATATCATTAAAAATTATAAATCTTGTATATTACTAACTAACTGTAAAACTTGTATATCATTAAAAATTATAAATCTTGTATATTACTAACTAACTGTAAAACGTATATCATTACAAATTATAAATCTTGTATATTACTAACTAACTGTAAAACTTGTATATCATTAAAATTATAAATCTTGTATATTACTAACTAACTGTAAAACGTATATCATTACAAATTATAAATCTTATATATTACTAACTAACTGTAAAACTTGTATATCATTAATAATTATAAATCTTGTATATTACTAACTAACTGTAAAACTTGTATATCATTATAAATTATAAATCTTGTATATTACTAACTAACTGTAAAACTTGTATATCATTACAAATTATAAATATTGTATATTACTAACTAACTGTAAAACGTATATCATTACAAATTATAAATCTTGTATATTACTAACTGTAAAACTTGTATATCATTAATAATTATAAATCTTGTATATTACTAACTAACTGTAAAACTTGTATATCATTAAAAATTATAAATCTTGTATATTACTAACTAACTGTAAAACTTGTATATCATTAAAAATTATAAATCTTGTATATTGGTAACTAACTGTAAAACTTGTATATCATTAAAAATTATAAATATTGTATATTATTAACTAACTGTAAAACTTGTATGTCATTAAAAATTATAAATATTGCAAATTAGTAACTAACTGTAAAACTTGTATATCATTAAAAATTATAAATCTTGCATATTATTAACTTATTATAAACCTTGTATATCAGAGTCTAATTATAAACCTTTTTAATTAGTAACTAATTGTAAAACCTGTATATTAGTAGCTAATTATAAATCATGTATATTAGTAATTAGTTATAAACCTTATATGTCAGAAAATAATTATAAATCTTGAATAATCGTAACTATATATAAACATTGTATATTATTAAGTAATTCTAAAACTTGTATATTAGTAACAAATTGGAAATTTTGTGTAGTAGTAACTAATTGTAAAACTTGTATATTAGAAAGTAATTATAAACCTTGTATATTAGTAACTAATTGAAAATCCTGTATGTTAATAAGGAATTATAAACCTTGTATATTAGTAACTAACTGTAAAACTGAGAATCGTTTGACAATTACAACCATGGCTTTTTACGTATTTTGTAACTAACTTTAATTTCTTAATATGAATTTGTAAAGTGTATTTATAAAGCTTTCTTACAGTGGTTATATCTAAGTTAAATATAGGAAATCTATTTGCACAGAGTTACTCAAAGGGTTATTTGTCGTCTGTCCACCACAGGTATCAAAACCCTGTTTTTAAAGTCATGGACGCCCCTGCTTAATTCGAAAGAAGTAGACGTACGGTCAAGCACGTGTTGAAATTCACCGATAACGTGAAACATGCATATTTCTGGTTGGTGAAACTATTCGTTCGGCATGGTGGTTAGGACGCTCGATTCGTAATTTGAGGGTCACGGATTCGAATCCCGGTCTCACCAAACATGTTCGCCCTTTCAGCCGTGGGGGCGTTATAATGTGACGGTCAATCCCATTATTCGTTGGTAAAAGAGTAGCCCGTGAGTTGGCGGTGGGTAGTGATGACTAGCTTTCTTCCCTCTATTCTAAAACTGCTAAACTAGGGACGGCTAGCGCAGACAGCCCTTGTGTAGGTTTGCGAAGACTTCACAAAGAAATAAACAAATGTTAATACTCGTCATAACTTATCTTTAATGTAAGAAACAGAGAAAAAAAATCATCGCGTCAGTGTTTGTAAATTTTTTTTTTTTTTTTTGAGACAAACCTTAACAAACATTAGATTTGCATCACGGTATGAAAGAAACTCACTTCATATTGATTACCATCTTTCGTATGTATCATTTTATACGTTATCACACATCGTATAAACTATTTATATTCATAATATTATTCTGAAGCAGAAAAAAATAACAAAGTTCTTATATGGTTCGTTTTTTTCTCTACTTACCATCCAAAAGTCTTAATTAATCAAAGAGGTAAGTCCACAGCTCAAATCATGCATACATCAGATCCTGCGTTTATTGGTTTATCAGTAAGGAAATGAAATTTCCTTCCTGGTTTTAAACTAATCAGCATATCCCACTTGAAAGAGCAATACATGAAAGTGTAGTTTCAAAGGTCGATTAACTGGCCTTACTGATGCTTACTGTTCTGCCCTAATAAACGTGTGTTACAGATTAGCTAAGAAACAAGGGCTCGGATCCTGGTCCCCTGGGCCTTAACTGTTTACTTATTTAAATATCAGACATTGCTGATATTTGAAACTAAGTTCAAAGCTTCTTTCCTTTTCTGTAGACAATTAAATATGTTAAACTAATAAACATCCGCCATTAAATGTGTTAAACTAGTAAACATCCGCCATCAAATGTGTTAAACTAGTACACATCCGCCATTAAATGTGTTAAACTAGTACACATCCGCCATCAAATGTAAATATGAAAAAGTAAAATAATGAATATTATTTTTACAGATAATTAAATTTTGCCAGACGTAATTCACATGTTCAGGCTTTCCTTATCCACCTACAATTCCACTCAAACCATGATGTACATTTATAAAGACAACAACATAATTAAACTTGGTTAGTTCACTTGTTTTACTGTAACTATCTCATAACTTCTTTCATCCATTGTTAATCTTTAATGATAAACGTACTTCGAAAACACAGTCCTTTTAGTTATCTTTTTATTTAGATTTGTCTGAATTGAGCACAAAGCTATACAATGGACTATCTGTGCTCTGTTCACCACAGGTATTAAAACCCGGTTTCTAGCGGTGTGAGACCGTACACATACCGCTATGCCACTTTTTATTTCGGCTTAACACTAAGATTTTGTTGTGTTAACTGACATCTCTGAGGCAGTCCTTCGCCTGGCTTTACCTAATAGTTGTTCATGATGACGTGTTTGCAAGAATCTTACATTTTCCTAAAGTGATATGTTATCTTATCCAAATTCACAACTTTGCAATGACCGTCTAAAATTCAGTAATCATTTTCGAATAGTTACAAAAACGAAAGCATTGCTTACTGAATGCAAACTACAAGTGTCTAATGATACAGTTCAGTGTCTTTTCCCGGAATAGATTGATTATGTACCAACATTCCTTTTTGAAAATTTGCCAGTTAGGAGTTTTATGTGTAGGATCTCCTAGTCCATCTCTCTGGGGGTCCAGAAAGTGTCTGGTGACATATATAACTTCTGCTTAAGTCCAAAGCAGCAAATGTATAAAGAAAAACATAAAAAAATTCTACGGATTTCATTATACATAATCACTGGTTAACTAGTGACACTCCAAAACGGGCATTTTGTGTTACCCATGGATTTCATTATACATAACCACTGGTTAACTAATGACACTCCAAAAGGGGCATTTTGTGTTACCCACGGATTTCATTATACATAACAACTGGTTAACTAATGACACTCCAAAAGGGGCATTTTGTGTTACCCACGGATTTCATTATACACAACAACTGGTTAACTAATGACACTCCAAAAGAGGCATATTGTGTTACCCACGGATTTCATTATACATAACAACTGGTTAACTAATGACACTTCAAAAGGGGCATTTTGTGTTACCCACGGATTTCATTATACATAACAACTGGTTAACTAATGACACTCCAAAAGGGGCATTTTGTGTTACCCACGGATTTCATTATACACAACAACTGGTTAACTAATGACACTCCAAAAGAGGCATATTGTGTTACCCACGGATTTCATTATACATAACAACTGGTTAACTAATGACACTTCAAAAGGGGCATTTTGTGTTACCCACGGATTTCATTATACATAACCACTGGTTAACTAATGAAACTCCAAAAGGGGCATTTTGTGTTACCCACGGATTTCATTATACACAACAACTGGTTAACTAATGACACTCCAAAAGAGGCATATTGTGTTACCCACGGATTTCATTATACACAACAACTGGTTAACTAATGACACTTCAAAAGGGGCATTTTGTGTTACCCACGGATTTCATTATACATAACCACTGGTTAACTAATGACACTCCTAAAGGAGCATTTTGTGTTACCCACGGATTTCATTATACATAACAACTGGTCAACTAATGACACTCCAAAAGGGGCATTTTGTGTTACCCACGGATTTTATTATACATAACAACTGGTTAACTAATGACACTCCAAAAGTGGCATTTTGTGTTACCCACGGATTTCATTATACATAATCACTGGTTAACTAATGACACTCCAAAAGATGCATTTTGTGTTACCCACGGATTTCATTATACATAATCACTGGTTAACTAATGACACTCCAAAACAGGCATTTTGTGTTACTCACGGATTTCATTATACATAATCACTGGTTAACTAGTGACAGTCCAAAACAGGGATTTTGTGTTACCCACGGATTTCATTATACATAACAACTGGTTAACTAATGACACTCCAAAAGAGGCATTTTGTGTTACCCACGGATTTCATTATACATAATCACTGGTTAACTAGTGACAGTCCAAAACAGGGATTTTGTGTTACCCACGGATTTCATTATACATAACAACTGGTTAACTAGTGACAGTCCAAAAGAGGCACTTTGTGCTACTGATGTTAGCATTAACTACAAAATTTGCTTTCTTACAGTAGCTTTGTTAAACGACTCCGTAATTTTACACAGCTATACTGAGTGAAATAAATATTTTTTTGTTGCACACACCCACACTCAACTTTGTTAAGCCTAAATAAAAGTTTGTTTTTGAATTTCGCGCAAAGCTACTCGAGGACTATCTGTCCCTAATTTAGAAGCGTAAGGCAAGAGGGAAGGCAGCTGGTCATCACCACCTATCGCCAATTCTTGGGGTAGTCTTTGACCAACGAATAGTGGGATTGACTGTAACATTATAATGTTCCCACGGCTGAAAGGGCGAGGATGTTGGGTGAGACGGGGATTCGAATCCCCGACCCTCAGGTTACGAGTCAAACACCTTAACCCACCTAGCTATGCCGGACCCTAAATAAAAGTAGATACATACAAGGACTATTGTTTTGGAGTGAGTTTCACCTCAGACTTTAGAAATCAATGAAAAATATCGAAACATGTTAAGTGTCTCCATTATAAGCTATAAATGTATATGTGCAAATACCTGTATTTGGTGGTTTTATATGGATTTGAAATATATTAGCTTCTAACGCTTACAATAGCAAATTTCAACTGACCGTTTGACCCTTAGTTTGACCAACTTGCTTAGTTTACATAGGACCAAAGTGTTGATGCTAAATTAGTAACTTCATATCATCAAGAACTAGATAATTTGTTCAGTATAACAGCGAACACATCTACGGGATATTTAAGAACTATGACTTTGAAGTATATTTTTATCAAGTTCTTCAGATGAAGATTCTATTTATCTTAACGACGTATACAGGTAGTTTCTGTCCTTACAAGGGGTTTCTTTTGGTACGTAAAGACTTTCATGAGTAGTTTCTGTTTGTAAATATGGACTGAAATACTTGCAATTTCTAAGTACTGTATATTTTTTTTATCATTTTAATTCCAGTTTGTACAAACTGTGTGCTTCCTGTGTAAAAGGTATTTGAGGCTTTCTATTTGTTTGTTTGTTTTTGAATTTCGCACAAAGCTACTCGAGGGCTATCTGTGCTAGCCGTCCCTAATTTAGCAGTGTAAGACTAGAGGGAAGGCAGCTAGTCATCACCACCCACCGCCAACTCTTGGGCTACTCTTTACCAACGAATAATGGGATTGACCGTCACATTATACACCCCCACGGCTGGGAGGGCGAGCATGTTTGGCGTGACCGGGATGGAGGCTTTCTTATGGACATAAGATAGAATAAAATAGGTTTATCAGTTGACCCAGTTCCGAGGTAAACAATACTTAGGTATTTGAAAAAAAAATTTCGCCAGTGTTAATTAGTTGAAGAACCAACCAGCTAACAGATAATATTAATATAATAAACGGCCTATCAAAACAATTTAGATTTTAACACCAGAAACTTCTCGTGATATTTGACTTTTAATGGTCAAAACAATGTTGTCCTGAAACCACCAATCTTCAGGAAGGTTACCAAAATCAGTAAAAGTGTTAGTGTCCTTTCTTATTCTCCGGTTCTAGAATCTTCTGTAAGTTGGTTGGTTTCGCGTTTCATCACGTAAAGCAACAAGACATTCTGCGTTCTTCTGTAAGTTAAAATAATAAATTGTTTGTTTGTTTTTGAATTTTGAATTTTGCACAAAAATACTCGAGGGCTATCCGCGCTAGACGTCCCTAATTTAGCAGTGTAAGACTACAAGGAAGACATATAGTCATTACCAACGACCGCTAACTTTTGAGCTATCCTTTTACCAACGAATCATAAAATATTTAACTGGTTATGCGATTATTTTTATTTATGATCTATATATATAAATCACAAAAATCGATGTAAGTCTGTTTATCCCTTATTTAACTATTTCTTAACCGCTAGGCTAAACTTAACCAAATTTTTTGAGACGATAGTTTAATGAAATGAACATGTTAATGGATGGTTTACAAACCTATCCTCCCACCCATCCTGATACAGCTATTGTACTGAATGTATATTGTTTTTCGACGTAAGTTAACGTTAACTACGTTCGTAGCTAGCGTCACGTCCTTATGGAAACATGTATTAAATTTTATGTTCACAACGTACACACAGGGTGTGGAAGGCATATAAACGTATTGTATATCTCAGAGAGTGAGATAACATTGAGAGAGTGGAATGAATAAGTGGCAGACAATTCACACACTGGTCTGACGTATTACTTCATAATAAGTCTGGTACGAAGATCCGTTTCTTCAGTTATACCCACTTCCTACTTTGACACGTGACCTTTCAACTTTGACTGACTATATGAAACATTGTGAAAGGACATTAAGAGTTGAGTGTTAAAAGCGGATAACAGAAAGCACACCTACCGCAACTATCTTTATCGCTACCTCTTCCTTCAAAGTCTAGCTGACTATCACATATTGTTTTAAGTATATACAAGATGAGTTCTTATAACTTAAACAGAATGCTTGGTGAGATAATAATGAATACTTTAATGTTATGTTGTGTTTTAAATAGATGTTATGATTTATGTATTATTTATCATAACATACACCTCAGTTCATAATCCGAACATAGGACAGGTACCTCATATTGTTACACAGTGAAACAAAAATATGGCATAGTGAGTGGCCTACAGTGGTTGATTGATCACTGTGAATTACAGGAAACGAGAAAAGGTATAGTCTTGCCGTGGAGGATTGTTTGTTTGTTTATTTTTGAATTTCGCGCAAAGCTACTCAAGGGCTATCTGCGTTAGCCGTCCCTAATTTAGCAGTGTAAGACAAGAGGAAAGGCAGCTAGTTATCACCACCCATCGCCAACTCTTGGGCTACTCTTTTACCAACGAATAGTGAGATTGACCATCACATTATAACGCCCCCACGGCTGAAAGGGCGAGCATGTTTGGTGCAATGTGGATTCGAACCCGCGACCCTCAGATTACGTGTCGAACGCCTTAACCCACGTGGCCATGCTGTGCCTAAGTCGTGGAGGAAAGAGAAGTAACCATTTGAAAAACCACTGCACACTGGCACGTGATTTATTGACAGAAATATACTGTGTTTGTACAGGGTTGTCATTTAAATTTTAAATACCTCGGACATAAAATGAATCCAATTATCCACGAAGGTTATTTTTACAAACAAAGAAAACTTCGGTATTTATTTAGTACTTTATGACATTTCCAATAACAGTAGAAAGTAATAAACATACATATTATATGTGTGTGTTTGAAAATGCGAAAAGACAAAGGTGAAACAGTTGGTTAGACAATTATTAGAAAAAAGTAGGTGGTTGGGACACGTGACACGTAATTTGGAGCTCGTGCAATCGAAATCATTATTGAACATACTAATTCTTTTAGAAGTGAGATTGCTATACATGGTGGTAAAAATAGTCCAAGATTTGATGGTAGGTGATGTGAAAAACTGCCTTCCTTCTAATATATCACTTCTAAATTAAGGACGGCTAGCGCAGATATAATTTTAGTAGCTTCGTGCGAAATTCAACAAGCAAACAAAAACTACAGTCCTAAATGGTTCTTAAAAATCGAATAACTGTTTAAAA
Source organism: Tachypleus tridentatus (assembly GCF_004210375.1). Classification (NCBI taxonomy): domain Eukaryota; kingdom Metazoa; phylum Arthropoda; class Merostomata; order Xiphosura; family Limulidae; genus Tachypleus; species Tachypleus tridentatus. The sequence continues at coordinate 113,998,582 of NC_134828.1, forward strand.
CATTTAAATTTCTAATAAACATTTCATCTTACTCACATACATACAAAAATATAAATAAACCGATCAACATAGATGAAGTCTACTTGTGTAGGTAGAAACAGTGTGGAACAACAGAATTCTTAAGACCCACGGCGTCACACCAGATTTTCGAATATTATGTTTCAGAAAGCGCTGACTGGTAGAAATAAACTAATTGACTCTAATATTCGAAATCTTTTTTTACATATTTTAAATCCATGAAGTATGAAAAACGATACAGCTGTACATAACAGTAATGGTTTTAAGAGGTTTCTTCGTTCCCATCTTTTCCAGAATCAATATCATACTCTTGCTTTCTTCTAATATAATTCTATTTTGACCTCTCAGGTCGTTTGTCCTTCTCAATATTCTTCTCTCTCCACTTTCAACGTCATTTCTTCAGTTACAATTAACACCATTTGCTTTATTTGATCATGAATACAATGGTAAGCAGCATCTTCAAACACCACAGTCTGGCTAGGTGGGTTAAGGCGTTCGATTCGTAATCTAAGGATCCCGGGTTCGAATCCCTGTCGCACCAAACATGCTCGCCCTTTCAGCCGTGGGGGCGTTATAATGTGAGGTCAATCCAACTATACGTTAGTAAATGAGTAGCCCAAGAGTTGGCGGTGGATGGTGATGACTAGCTGTCTTCTCTCTAGTCTTACACTGCAAAAGTAGTTACGGCTAGCGCCGATAAACCTCGTGTAGCTTTGCGCGAAATTCAAAAACAAACAAACAAGCTTCCTTTTGTGATGCTATGGTCTCAAAATTAATTTTTGCATACTAGGTCTCATTAGGTTATACGAAAACTGCTTGTAAATATTGAACATTTCAATCGATATACAGAATTTATTTTAACATATGTTGCTATTTGCGGAACCCTCCTTATTTTAAACGCTAATAAAACGATTGGACTTGAAACGCAACTTGGGCTGTTAAAAAAAAAAAAAAACCGTGCTGAACGTGCCAGATTTAAAATATTTGAATGTTTTTCCCTTTCGAACGTTTTTCTTTAATTAGTATTGGCTGATGTGAACTGGCAGAGCTCCAAGGAGAAACGTCGTTTCGTGGCCAAAAGTCGCAAGGCAATGTGCACATAAATCACACTAAATCAGGTGGATTGTGTTTACTTTATCCGATGTGCAGAATGCGAAGCTGTGGAAGTGGGCCGTATTTGTAGTAAAATGTAATCTTCTTATAAAAACAGGAAATTAGTGAAGGCACTTTTCAAATTCCATGTCAGACATTTAGATTGCATCCATCTACGAATATTAAAGACAGGTGTCATTATTTAAAGAAATGCACATCATTAAAGTTTCACATACTTTTGAAATTCAACTTTTGTTTAGCTACATGTACTAGAAAGAAAATAAAACAAAATACAGATTGTTTTATCCAGATGTATTTGCAATATACTGCAAGATATAAAAGAATATAAGAAACACTATTTTAAATCTACTTATGTGACTTTAGTATTTCTGTGATTAGCTGGTGGAGTTAGTGATTTCGGTCACGTGACCTCGCGTGCCTTCTCTTAAAATACTTATTTCTTTCTAGGATACAGTAGTACAATTAAAAAAAAAAACTTGTTGTAACAAAACGTGGGCTCAGGTTTTAATGGACGCTGCCACTGGAAGTATATTACGTACATTTAAAAATAATTACACTATTTCATGTCCACGCCTTACACGTGTCTATATAAATGTACATTCTACAGCCCAAGTGTAACAAACACCGACAACATATGTTTAACACAGCTAAACTGATAACCTACCCTTACCAGCCCCTATAATGCCCTGTATTTAGTGCTATTTTAGGGTAATCATTAGTGTTTTCATGAAATGTTTTCTCATAGGAAATCAAGAGGGAAATTTACCATTCTTAGATAACGGGTTGCGTTTTTCTTTGTTTCTCTCTTTATGTATTTTCTTTTATTTTGCTAAGCCTAGGACAACATTTACAGAACCTCTTGAACATTACTATTCTCTGTATCTAAACAATAGCTTCTGGGGTTTGAGAGATAAACTTAGAACTCGTAGAGCTGAGATCCAAGAATGGATCACCGCAGTGGTAACAGGGTAGCTAGGCCATTATCTCGCTTTACGCTGAAATAAACAAACAAACGATATGAAAAATTAATATAAAAAGAAACAACCCAACTACATACATAAAATTAACAGGGACTTTAACTTATTAATGCCGGTCTGTATCTTTAGCGCCATCTATAAATTTATTGTCATTATTCGCCTAAACAAACCCTAAAAACAGTGTATGTGATCTTCAGGAGAGTTATGAAAATACAAGGTTAGATTATCGTCATGATAGCTCCATTAACAGATATATGAAAGGAATAATTATCACGTGTATTATATCCATTATTGTTCATGACATTGCACGATTATAAAAAAACACACTTTGTTTCTTTATTTGAATTTCGCGCAAAGCTACACGAGAACTATCTGCATTAGTCATCACCACCTACCGCCAACTCTTGGGCTACTCTTTCACCAAGGAATAGGATTGCCCGTCACATTATAACACTCCCACGGCTGAAAGGGAGATTATGTTTGATGTGACGGGAATTCGAACCCGCGACCCTCAGATTATGAGTCGAGCGATTTAGCCACCCGGCCGCAAAAAAAAGAGCACGATATAAATGTTCGTATGAAGTGTTTGTTTTTTAGTCTCAAACGCAACATGATTGGTTTATTGTGAACAAGGTCAGTAAATCAGCAACATGATTGGTTTATTGTGAACAAGATCAGTAAATCAGCAACATGATTGGTTTATTGTGAACAAAGTCAGTAAATCAGCAACATGATTGGTTTACTGTGAACAAGGTCAGTAAATCAGCAACATGATTGGTTTATTGTGAACAAGGTCAGTAAATCAGCAACATGATTTGTTTATTGTGAACAAGATCAGTAAATCAGCAACATGATTGGTTTATTGTGAACAAAGTCAGTAAATCAGCAACATGATTGGTTTACTGTGAACAAGGTCAGTAAATCAGCAACATGATTGGTTTATTGTGAACAAGGTCAGTAAATCAGCAACATGATTGGTTTACTGTGAACAAGGTCAGTAAATCATTTCGATAAACAAATTATAAAACACTAATATTTTGAGCAATTACCTCTTCATGGATATTACTTGAAAAGTTTCTCTTTTGACTGAACATGGCTTTTATGTTGCTTTTTAACTCCTACTCTTGCAGGCCAGATGGGTAAGACGCTCGACTCCTAATCTGAGGATTGCGGGTTCGAATTACTGTCACACCATACATGTTCGCCCTTTCAGCCGTGGGTGTGTTATAATGTGACGATCAATCCCAACATTCGTTGGTAAAAGAGTAGTCCAAGAGTTAGCGATTAGTGATGATGACTAGCTGCCCTCTCTCTAGTTTTACACTGCTGAATTAAGGACAACTAGAGTAGATAGCCGTTGTGTAGCTTTGCGCGAATTAAAAAACAGCAACAAAACAAAGCAAACTAACCCTTAGTTTTCCCTAACTCCATGCCTCTCACTGATGTGTGTGTGCATGTGTGTGTTTTTTTACAGCACAGCCACGTTGGGCTATCCGCTGAGTCCACGGAACGGAAGCGAACCCTTAATTTTAGCGTTGTAAATCCGAAGAATTACAGCTGTACCAGCAGGGCACCCTCTCAGTGATACAGCTGTAGTCCGCAGACTACATACGTACGCCATTGTTTAGCTTTGTGTTAAACTACAAACAAGTCAAAACAAACCCTAATTCCACTTTTACTAAGAGTATGTGCACTTGGAAAGACAATTTGCTTTTGCAGATTTTGTGCAAAACCAATGAAACATAATGTTGCGTTTAGATTTTCTTTTAACACTTTTTTTTGTAAAACTGCATCACTTCAAACAGGTTTCAAAATTGACAAACAGTTATTTAAAATGAAAAGTTTGTTACAATGAAAATCTAATTTGTGATACTTATCCAGTTTTTGTTTTAAAAGATAATAACTAAACAATGTTATTGACGTGTTCATAAGTCATGAGTTTAAGTCTCTTAATCCACTTTATACGAAGCAGGGACTTCCAAATAACAAATAATTTTATTTGTTTGTTTCAGCGCAAGGCTACAGGGTGGACTGTTTGCACTTTGTCCTACGCGTGAAATGTAATCCCAGATTTTTGTTGTAAGTGATCCGGCATGGCCAGATGGTTAAGGCACTCGACTTGTAATTCGAGGGTCGCGGGTTCGAATCTCCTTCACACCAAACATGCTCGCCCTTTCAGCCGTGGGGGCGTTCTAATGTGATGGTCAATTCCACTATTCGTTGGTAAGAGAGTAGCCCAAGAGTTGGCGGTGGATATTGATGACTAGCTTCCTTCCTTCTAGTCTTACACTGCTAAATTATGGACGGCTAGCACAGATAGCCCTCGTGTAGCTTTGCGCGAAATTCAAAACAAAACTATTTTCAATTATTAATAGTTGGTATAAAACTTCTGACTGTTAAAACGGTTTGTATTCTGTTCGTCATAAAATTTTTACAGAGTATACATTGGTTGAAAGATGATTCATTTTCATGCTATTTGTAATTATTTCAAAAAGTGTCATTTTCTAAACTTAGAAACAGGTAGCTTTTATCTGTAAACATTTCATGTTACGTTTTGGAATTATTGGCGCAGATCTTGATATTATTAACTTGTATAGTTTAAGTAATTTTATGTCAATCGAATAATATAAATGAAACATAAGTAGCCTTAGATACTGAGGACTTGTAGGTTATATCCACCATAGTTTTAGGAAGTGAGAATCTTTATGTTATTTTCTCATCATTAGCCCTAAACAACGAGGATTGCTACTTTACTATTTCTAAAATTACGTTTGTTACGTTTTTGTCTCCAAAACATGCTCGAGAAATTAGCAGAGTTAATATACTTCTCCTAAAATGTCTTGAAAAATACAGATAGTGTTGTTATTACATCCTAAATAGCCTTATATATCACTGGTATTATATTATATATTATACTGCTACGTTAGGTTCTCCTGAATATCGTAGAAATTCAGCTTTGCTACGTTAAAACTGCCTAAAAGGTATTGACAAATGAGATTTGTTAAGTTACTAACTGCTAAATAGCTTTGGAAAGTAAACATTGCTACGTATCTCAAGACAGCTGCTATGGGTATTATCACTTTTATTAAAATAAAGGTTTAACACCCATACTGACCGTCTTGAGATACATTATTACTTCAAGCTGGTTTCTCGTCATCACAAAACATTATTACGTTTCCATATCCTTTCAGCTATTAGATTATATCTGTCTAATAGAAAACTAACAAGTTCACATACGTACTGATGTCATTGATTTACTGACACCTTGTGAAACACCTTCTGAGATTTCACTTTTCTTCAGTTTGACAGAATAATTATGTAGGGAAGAAAATTTTTATTATACCTATTGTACTAGAAAATTATTGCTTCATTTTTTTATTAGATCATACCTATTGCACTGTAAACTAATTTTGTCAGTAAAAATACTTGTCAGTTTTTGATTTGATTATACCTATTACACGACAAAACTACTGCGTCAGTTATTGATTTGATTATACCTATTGCACTAGAAAACTATTAGGTCAGTTATTCATTTGATTATATCTATTACACGACAAAACTACTGCGTCAGTTATTGATTTGATCATACCTATTGCACTAGAAAACTATTACGTCAGTTATTGATTTGATTATACCTACTGCACTACAAAACTATTGCATCAGTTGTTGATTTGATTATACCTATTGCACTACAAAACTATTACGTCAGTTATTGATTTGATTATACCTATTGTACTACAAAACTATTACGTCAGTTGTTGATTTGATTATACCTATTGCACTACAAAACTATTACGTCAGTTATTGATTTGATTATACCTATTGCACTAGAAAATTATTGCGTCAGTTGTTGATTAGATTATACCTATTGCACTACAAAGCTATTACGTCAGTTGTTGATTTGATTATACCTATTGCACTACAAAACTATTACGTCAGTTATTGGTTTGATTATACCTATTGCACTAGAAAATTATTGCGTCAGTTGTTGATTAGATTATACCTATTGCACTACAAAACTATTACGTCAGTTGTTGATTTGATTATACCTATTGCACTACAAAACTATTACGCCAGTTGTTGCTCTTTTCTTGAAAGAGTTTACTTAATATACTCTGAAATGACTTTTGAGTTTATAGATGAATTTCGAATTTAAAATTTAAAAATACAGTTGTGTATACTATATATATCTGAAATAATTAATAAAGTTATGGTTAATATTTCTCCCCTATAGTTATCAGAGTGGAAGTGAGATCTGGAGGCAGGTGTAATCGTATACATATATATAAAATGCAGAACAATTAATTACCAAGAATACGAAGAAACAGTTTAAAAATTGACAGATCGACAATTGTTTCAAGTAACGCAAAAACATGTATTATTAATAAAAACAATATTTTCCAGATAATTCAACCAATAAAGATCGAGGTGAGCGATTGTAAATGCGGTTTTTATATCGCTTAAAATATGGTTCTTTAATTAAGGCATATAAAGAACTGAACACTCTTACGTTTAGTAAATAGTTGACTTGGCTTAGTCTTCAGTCTCTTAGCATCACATGTATTTGTAATAAGGTCTAGACACAAACTTCCTAGGTTTGAAATTTATTGCTTTCTAATTGCGATTATTAAACTTTTGAAATCAGAAAACGACAATATGCTGTGTGGAAGCGAAAACGTTAGAAAAAACTGGTTTTTGAAACTTTGTATTTTCTGTAAATTTATGTATAAAATTGAAAAGCTCTCATATATGAATATAGATAACACAAACGACAGTGTAAAATATATATTTCTGCATTGATATAAGAACCTATGACAATAGAATTCATTTACGAAGGTAAAATTTGTTTGAATTTCGCGCAAAGCTACACAAGGGCTATCTGCGCTAGCCGTCCCTAATTTAGTAGTGTAAGACCAGAGGAAAGACAGCTAATTATCACCACCCACCTCCAACTCTAGGGCTGCTTTTTTACCAACGAATAGTGGGACTGACCGTCACATTATAACGCTCCCACGGTTGAAAGGACGAGAATGTTATAATGTGACAGTCAATCCCACTGTTCGTTGGTCTAAGAGTAGCCCAAGAATTGGGTGTGGTGATGACTAGCTTCCCTTTAGCCTTACACTGCTAAATTAGAGACTGTAAGCAGATAGCCTGAAGTAGCTTTGCGCGAAATTAAAAAACAAACAAACTAACTAAGAAAAAATGCAGTATTAATTTCAAAACTAGCTTCCGATATTAGCTATAAATGTCAGTGATACGATAATTTAAAATGCTTATTGGAAAAATATTATCTTTAAAGAAACACTATTGTATCAATGTCACCCCGATAGAACCAGTATTGGTTATAACCATGTGCAATGTAACCGAACTAAAGACACCTATGGTAGAAAACAAATGAAAAAAGACACACGAACAGATACACAGAAAATCGAAATAAAAAAGTAACATTTTTATTATCCAATGAACTACTTTCTTAGTCGCATTAGAGTATACAACCAAATATTCTGATGTTTCACTTTTCTTTAACCAGCTGTCAGTAGATAAGTTTGAAATACAACCAACCGTGTAGATATTTTGCAACCTCGACAACCCAGATTTGTCTTCTAAGCTGACATTTCCTGTTAAACTGTTTGTCTCACTGAAAAGAGTGATTTATGAACTCATTTGGTTTTCGGGAAGACACACTTAACATAGGAAATGGTAAAAATAATGTTCTGTCACAAAGTATTTGTGTTCATTCCCGTACAGATATATCCTAAATCAGATCGTTTCTGAGCCCCAAGTCAAGAAGAAGTAATTTCTAACAAGAACATTTGAAGTGTAGTTTATTTTATTTACGTTTGATTCTCAAAGCCTAATTTTAATGAATTAAGCAATAGAAACAAAGTTAAATAGATATACTAGAAAGTTTATTTAGATTGAAATTTAAATTAATTTGGAATTACTTCAAGTTTTGGCAATAAACACATTGATAGAATGACTACAACATAAAGATCATAAATCACAAGGCAGAGAAATAAAAATAAATAGATAAATGTAATTTTTTTACCTCCACTCGACAGAAAATATCTTTAAAAATTAATGTATGAAACAGTCTAAAAGCCAACCAAATATTTCAGTAACCTCATTAAGTATATTTAAAGCGCTACCCATTATTTTTCATTTGTTTGTTGCGAGTATGGTAATCACAAAAAGTCCACAATTAAAGTTCCAAATAGTACCTTTACTGACTAATTCTTGAGTTACTCTTTTACCAACGAATAGTGGGATTGACCGTCACATTATAACGCTCCCATGGCTGGGAGGGCGAACATGTTTGGTGCGACCGGGATTCGAAACCGCGACCCTCAGATTACGAGACGCACGCCTTAACATGCTTGACCATACCGAGACCATTTCATTTACTGCCTTAATACCCTTCTCAGTCATCTCTTGAATAAATCAATCAGGTCAAAATACTTGACATTTGTCCCAATGGTCATTAATCAGCACAGCTACATTTCTATCACCAAACTGAGTCTCAATTATTTTTAATTCAGAGACAATACTTAGCAGCAGCATTTATATTAGCCAGCCTAGAGTTTGACTATAGTGACTTGTATGTTAATTTTTTTTACTGCTTTTATTTACATATGGGTGGAAATGATCTTATATTACGTCATCTGATAAATTGTTGTTTATTTTGTTTAAATTTTGAACAACTCAGACTTTAATTCACGTCCATTTATATAATCTACAAAATACCGTATTTCTGAAAATGCGAGGAATAACTCGAATAGTGTAAAAGTATCAGGAATAATCTTAATATTTATATTTTTGTATTCTAAGTTGAATGGGTATTTTCCTTCATTTAAAATGAAGCTATTTCTCAATGATCAATTTTGAATTTCAAATGAAATTTATTTCTCGTTTAGCAAATTCTACAATAACTTTCAAATATGTATGTAGGCCCGGCATGGCCAAGCGTGCGACTCGTAATCTGAGGGTTGCGGGTTCGCCTCCTGGTCGTGCCAAACGTGCTCGCCATTTCAGCCGTGGGGGCGTTATAATGTCTCGATCATTCCCACTATTCGTTAGTTAAAGCCCTGATATTAACATTCCAGACATTCAAAGGTTAAAATATACAGCGTTTTAACCGACTACACCAGCTATTAAAAGCGTTAACAATGGTGTATAGTTTCTTATTACCATCATTTGGGTGCTCAGAAAACGCAAAGATGCTCTCCAACTAAGTAATTAGGTGCTTTGTTCATAACCTACGCTGACATTGTTCGCTGTTTATATTGGTTTACAAACGTGTTTATTCTAAGGAAAATAGAATCAGGTACTTGATTTACTAATATTTTCAAAGGAGTTCTACAGTCCAAATATCTATGACATGGTTTTAGGTTGGAGATATTTCGGTTTTGTAGAAATTAACAATCCGAATTAATTTTGAAATATACGTTAGATCAAATTGCAGGCATTCAAAAGTGACACGAGATTGAAATGTTCGGTGATAGACATGGTGGGGGGGGATATGGAAACTAAGGTGCTAGGGCTGCGAAGACACCTACCGCCTTAAAGTACAGAGGTGCTAAGGGTTAACTTACTTTTCTTTGGTTTATTAGGCCTGCTATGGCTTGGTGATTATGACACCTGACTCGCAATATGCGGGTCACGAGTTTGAATCCCCATCACCGAAGATGTTCGCTCTTTAAGCCGTAGAGGGTGTTAATTTGACGGTCAGTCCAACTATTAGTTGATGAAAGAGTAACCCAATAGTTGCTGGAGACTAGCTTCCCCCCAGTTTGTCACTGCTAACTAAATAACCCAATAGTTGCTGGAGAGTTGTTGACTAGCTTCCCCCCAGTTTGTCACTGCTAACTATTTTCAACATCCGTAAAATAAAATTATTTCAAAATCAATCCCTCAGAGCATCACGTTCATATCGTGCACGTGAAACCTTCTTACCTGTCGCGAACTGATATGAAAATCAGTTGAGTCTGAAAGTTGTATAGTTTCAATATATGCCATGAAAACAAATCAACTTATGTATTGCTCTGATGAGTAATGTAAGCTAACATGTTTAGTTTATCAAGATAACAGCTTCTAATGAGTGAAGAGATAAAAGTTACCATTTAGTTACATGTTCTGGTAAAATTTACGATTAAATTACAGTCTATAATGGGATGGACACTAAATACACTATTTACTATGAAAGATAAACCTAAGTGTCCATATACTAAATATTCATGGTTTCTTTGTTTACAGTTAAAGACAAATCTATACAATGGGCTATCTGTGCTCTGCCCACCACGTGAATCCAAACCGGATTTCCAACAATATGAGTCCTCATACATACCGCTGTGCCACTAGGGAAGAAGCTATTCATCTAAGAAGGCCATAAAAGTAATTTTCTGTTATGACACGGATAAAAAATGAAGATATTTAAAAGGTATTTTATTTTGTCAGTTTTGTACAAATTTATTTTCAAAGGTCCACGAAAGAGTAGTTCAACAAAAATTGGATTCAAACCTTTCTGTGGTTTACATTTGTGAAATATTGTGCAATTACGGCTAGAGTTATTGGGTTTAGTGTGTCGCTCACGTTACCGCGTGGTTATAATCCACTGGAAGCGAATGTTATTTATGTCACAGTTTTGCATTCAGTTCCACACAAATACACGTAGTGAGCACGCCACACTCATATAAGTACATGAAGGTAAACATATGTTTGTGCATGTTACGTTAGTAAAACAGCTCACAAGACAACAGGTTTTCTGTTCACTTCTGTCTTCACCGTTGTTTACTGCATTTGACTCTGATGAAAACCACACGAAAGCTGTTTATTTACAGGACGGTAGGTTATCAAAACACACAACGTGGGATGTCAATTTCTTGTCCCACGTAAATTTGTTTTCCTTCTATTTCCTACTTAATTAAATACCTCTAGCCTGTAGCCACTCACGTGCCGCGCAACAGTCACAGAGAAACTACCTTCTTCAAAACTACTTACAGAAGAAGAATAAAAAAAGGTTTATGTTAATCTCTTAGTGTAAAGGTAAATAAAAAAATAATAGATAGGTAAGTAGAGTTTGAAACATAAAACCTGTAAGTGTATGAATGAACATTACGTTGGTGTATATACTAGTAACCTGGTATGATATTGTTTGTTTGTTTTCGAATTTCGCGCAAAGCTACACTAGGGCTTATCTGCGTTAGCCGTCCCTAATTTAGCAGTGGGACGTTATAACGTGATGGTCATGCTACTATTCGTTGGTAAAAGAGTAGCCTAAGAGTTAGCGGTGAATGGTGATGACTAGCTGCCTTCCATCTAGTCTTACACTGATAAATTGGACACGGCTAGCGCAGTTAGCCCTCGTGTAGCTTTGCGCGAAAACAATAAACAAACAAATCAATTTAACAATAAAATATACGTAAATGTTTGGCGCGACGGGGATGCGAACCCGCGACCCTCAGATTACGAGTCGCACGCCTTAACGCGCTTGGCCATGAATAGAGAGAGAAAACGTGGTTTAAGATTTAACTGTACCCCTAGCCGAAGTTCTGCATGAGAGTCAACACGGGGCGCTCAGATATTTACTCTTTTTTCGCCCTCTGCTCCTCAGTGGCTCAGCGGTATGTCTGCGGACTTACAACGCTAAAAAACGGTTTCGATACCCGTGGTGGGCAGAGCACAGATAGCCCATTGTGTAGCTTTGTGTTCTTAATTCAAAACAACAACAACAACTTCTCTTCGCCCAACTCGTGATTTTATATTAGGTTAAGCTATTTGAGAGAGAGAGAAAAGAAAGAAAGAAAGCTAGTTCGTATTTACATAAATAAATACCCCACACACGTGCATTAACAAACAAAGTGTGGTTATGGACGGCAAGCAAACGGTAAAGAAAAGATCGACAACATACACCATCTGGCGATTATCACAAAATCAACATAAGAATCCCCTTGATCCCTTTAAATAAGCTAGAAAGAGCGATCGCCGCCCCTCTTCTATTCATTTGGTTCTTGTGCCACAAATTAAAGAATGTGAATTACTGCGACACCTATTGACAAAAAATTTCTTACGTTATAATCTGATGGTCAAAACATATTATTATAAAATATTAATGCCCATTTCCAACCTGTTTGGTTTACCTGTGGTTTAATCAAATAAAAAAAAATATATTATAACATTTTTCTAACGAAGTATCAAATTTGTTTTATTCAAAACAAAATAACGAACATTTCTATCGTAAATGTACAATTCATATCAAATTCTTAATGAATTTATAACGTTGCTCCAACAAGAATCAAAATCAGTCACATTTATAAACAAGTATCCCAGCCAGAAAAAACCGACAAAATATATTCAGCATACCCCGTACATTTCGGAAGCTCCATTGGATTCCAGTTGTTGATTGACTTATATTAATAGATTAATGTACTTTTTCTCCAATGGAAATCCAACAATCACATTAGGCGGATATAGGTGAACTAGTGTGAGGTGTAGGTATAAAAGTGGTCAAACACATTTCACCTTTCCTCAGACTCCTGCAGACATTATGTAGAAATGACCACTAGTACAGTTAAGTGAAAAACATGGATCATGCAATATTCGAATGATCCCCTTAACCACTCCAACAGGTCCATATTAGTAATAAAACCTGACAAGGATAGACTGATACACTAAACCACTCCAACTGGTCTTTATTAGTAATAAAACCTTACAAGAAAAGACTGATCCCCTTAACCACTCCAACTAGGTCTTTATTAGTAATAAAACCTGACAAGAAAAGACTGATCCCCTTAACCACTCCAACTGGTCCTTATTAGTAATAAAACTTGACAAGGATAGACTGATCTACTTAACCACTCCAACTGGTCTTTATTAGTAATAAAACTTTACAAGAAAAGACTGATCCACTAAACCACTCCAACTGGTCTTTATTAGTAATAAAACCTGACAAGAAAAGACTGATCCTTAACCACCTCCCAACTGGTCCTTATTAGTAATAAAACCTGACAAGAACTGAGACTGATCCTCTTTAACCACTCCAACTGGTCCTTATTGGTAATAAAACCTGACAAGAATAGACTGATCCCTTTAACAACTCAACCACTGGTCCTTATTAGTAATAAAACCTGACAAGAATAGACTGATCCACTTAACCACTCCAAATGGTCCTTATTAGTAATAAACCCTGACAAGAAAAGACTGATCCCCTTAACCACTCCAACTGGTCTTTATTAGTAATAAAACCTGACAAGAAAAGACTGATCCCTTTAACCACTCCAACTGGTCCTTATTAGTAATAAAACCTGACAAGAATAGACTGATCCCTTTAACCACTCCAACTGGTCCTTATTAGTAATAAACCTGACAAGAACTCCGAACTGGTCCTTATTAGTAATAAAACCTGACAAGAAAAGACTGAGTCCCTTAACCACTCCAACAGGTGCCAATAGTAATAAAACCTGACAAGAATAGACTGATCCCTTTAACCACTCCAACTGGTCCTTATTAGTAATAAAACCTGACAAGAAAGACTGACTCCACTTTAACCACTCCAACTGGTCCTTATTAGTAATAAACCCTGACAAGAAAAAAGACTGATCCTTTTAACCACTCCAAATGGTCCTTATAAGTAATAAAACCTGACAAGAAAAGACTGATCCCCTTAACCACTCCAACTGGTCTTTATTAGTAATAAAACCTGACAAGAAAAGACTGATCCCTTTAACCACTCCAACTGGTCCTTATTAGTAATAAAAGCTGACAAGAATAGACTGATCCCTTTAACCACTCCAACTGGTCCTTATTAGTAATAAAACCTGACAAGAATAGACTGATCCTTCAACAACTCCAACTGGGTCTTATTAGTAATAAACCTGACAAGAAAGAGACTGATCCACTTAACCACTCCAACTGGTCCTTATTAGTAATAAAACCTGACAAGAATAGACTGATCCCTTCAACAACTCCCAACTGGTCCTTATTAGTAATAAAACCTGACAAGAAAAGACTGATCCCCTTAACCACTCCAAATGGTCTTATTAGTAATAAAACCTGACAAGAAAAGACTGATCCCTTAACCACTCCAACTGGTTTTGCTGTAGTAATAAAACTTGACAAGGATAGACTGATCCACTTTTAACCACTCCAACTGGTCTTTATTAGTAATAAAACCTGACAAGAAAAGACTGATCCCAGCTAAACCACTCCAACTGGTCTTTATTAGTAATAAAACCTGACAAGAAAAGACTGATCCCCTCTAATCCACTCCAACTGGTCCTTATGGCTAGTAATAAAACCTGACAAGAATAGACTGATCCCCTGAACCACTCCAACAGGTCTTTATTAGTAATACAACCTGACAAGAATAGACTGATCCCCTTAACCACTCCAACTGGTCCTTATTAGTAATAAAACCTGACAAGAATAGACTGATCCCTTTAACCACTCCAACTGGTCTTTATTAGTAATACAACCTGACAAGAATAGACTGATCCCCTTAACCACTCCAACAGGTCTTTATTAGTAATAAAACCTGACAAGAATAGACTGATCCCCTTAACCACTCCAACAGGTCTTTATTAGTAATACAACCTGACAAGAAAAGACTGATCCCCTTAACCACTCCAACAGGTCTTTATTAGTAATAAAACCTGACAAGAAAAGACTAATCCCCTTAACCACTCCAACAGGTCTTTATTAGTAATAAAACCTGACAAGAAAAGACTAATCCCCTTAACCACTCCAACAGGTCATTATTAGTAATAAAACCTGACAAGAAAAGACTGATCCCTTTAACCACTCCAACTGGTCCTTATTAGTAATAAACCTGACAAGAACTCCAACTGGTCCTTATTAGTAATAAAACCTGACAAGAAAAGACTGATCCCCTTAACCACTCCAACAGGTGCTTATTAGTAATAAAACCTGACAAGAATAGACTGATCCCCTTAACCACCCCAAGTGGGCTTCATTAGTAATAAAATCTGTCAAGAATAGACTGATCCCCTTAACCACTCCAACTGGTCTTTATTAGTAATAAAACCTGACAAGAATAGACTGATCCCCTTAACCACTCCAACAGGTCTTTATTAGTAATAAAACCTGACAAGAAAAGACTAATCCCCTTAACCACTCCAACAGGTCTTTATTAGTAATAAAACCTGACAAGAAAAGACTAATCCCCTTAACCACTCCAACAGGTCATTATTAGTAATAAAACCTGACAAGAAAAGACTGATCCCTTTAACCACTCCAACTGGTCCTTATTAGTAATAAACCTGACAAGAACTCCAACTGGTCCTTGTTAGTAATAAAACCTGACAAGAAAAGACTGATCCCTTTAACCACTCAACAGGTCCTTATTAGTAATAAACCTGACAAGAACTCCAACTGGTCCTTGTTAGTAATAAAACCTGACAAGAAAAGACTGATCCCTTAACACTCCAACAGGTGCTTTATTAGTAATAAAACCTGACAAGAATAGACTGATCCTTAACCACCCCAACTGGGTCTTTCATTAGTAATAAAACCTGTCAAGAATAGACTGATCCCTTAACCACTCCAACTGGTCTTTATTAGTAATAAAACCTGACAAGAAAAGACCAATCCCCTTAACCACTCCAACAGGTCTTTATTAGTAATAAAACCTGACAAGAGAAAAGACTAATCCCTTAACCACTCCAACAGGTCTTTATTAGTAATAAAACCACACAAGAAAAGAGACTAATCCCCTTAACCACTCCAACTGGTCTTTATTAGTAATAAAACCTGACAAGAAAAGACTGATCCCTTTAACCACTCCAACTGGTCCTTATTAGTAATAAAATACTGACAAAAGAACTCCAACTGGTCCTTATTAGTAATAAAACCTGACAAGAAAAGACTGATCCCTTAACCACTCCAACTGGTCCTTATTAGTAATAAAAACCTGAAAGAATGGACTGATCCCTCAACCACCCCAAGACAGGCTTCATTAGTAATAAAATCTGTCAAGAATAGACTGATCCCCTTAACCACTCCAACTGGTCCTTATTAGTAATAAAACCTGACAAGAATAGACTGATCCCCTTAACCACTCCAACAGGTCTTTATTAGTAATAAAATCTGTCAAGAATAGACTGATCCCCTTAACCACTCCAACTGGTCCTTATGGTAATAAAACCTGACAAGTTTTGACTTGTCCTCTTAACCATTCAACTGGTCCTTATTATAAAAAGAAAACTCATTCGGATCGACTTATCCCTTTAATCACTCCAATTGATTGAAGATCACGGGTTCGAATCCCCGTCGCACTAAACATTCTCGCCCTTCCAGCGGTGGGGGCGTTATAATGTTATGGTCAATTCCACCATTTGTTGGTAATAAGAGTTGGCCAAGGGTTGGCGGTGGGTGATGATGACTAACTGCCTTCCATCTAGTCTTACACTGCTAAATTTGGGACGGCTAGCGCAGATAGCCATCGCGTAGCTTTGCGCGAAATCCAACATAAAAAACAAACAAACATTAAAATGAGGCCTTTCTTTCATTATAAACAATATATAACGTTTCCTGAAATAAATTGGCTTAACCCATTTTTTAACAAAAACAAACAATTTGGCGGGAATTAAAATGTTTCAAAAAGTATCTTTTAGAAATTTTGTCCTCAGTCATTTTAAGCCTCATCAAGTTTCTTTTGTTTTTTGTTTTAGCTGAAGCGTTGACCTGGATGCTTTAAATGGATATGCAGAGATGCCAACTATTTCAAATGACTGTGCGTTATGATTATTGACAGAACCCTTTATCATTTGCGGCTAACCAATGTCTCTAAGCTGTTTATTATTATATTATTATTATAACTATTATTATTTATTACTGCTATAGATTGCTCATTTATGACTCTGTTTTGTGTAATTAATATCTAAATTTTGAGATAAATTCTTTTGAAATTATGTCTTTTATTTAGTTCAGAGTAACAAACATACTGGTAAAACAACATTGAATATGCACAAACAGAAAGCAGAAAAAAGCCTTTGTGTGTGGGACTAGTTTGTATCATGTTTATGACATTTATTATAATAGTTTTGCAGCTGTTGCAGCCTTTGCTTTCATGAGAATGTCTCTGGATGGTTGGGAGTTATAACAACATTGTCCATTTGACTGCATACACATCTTGTGTGTCATAATACTGTTCACAACTGAGGTGCTCAAGTTTGGTCTGAACTGGCTTTTGTTTTTAGTCACTAAACTAAATATCCTTTTACTGTCAGCATTAGAATGGAAGATTTTAAGAATTCCAAGCATAACCCTACACAGAATGTCATACTTCTGGTTGCCATCCTTAACTGTAGACAGCTGAACCCAAAACTTGTAATCAACATTCAACTGAAGGACAGTTTCTGAGAAAGTATCAATT
>NC_134828.1:114016580-114102139 GCF_004210375.1 Tachypleus tridentatus
TAATTTTTCTAGCACAGATTTACCAATTCCACATAACTGCCTCGGTTAACAGACTCTAGTGATTTATTATGACCTCTAAATGCTAATTGCTGTCCATCCAAATAGCATATATTTATTTAGTGTTGGCTATTCAGTTGAAACTCAATCCGTGATTTTACAAATCTAACTAGTTCTAGAGCTTAAAATATACGACTAGAGGAATTTTTGTTTTTTTAATTGCCTTAAAATTTTTAAATAATAAAATTTGCTTAAGTTTTCAATAATACAGTTACAATATTTTTCTATTAAAAGATGTGAGTAAATGCTTACAATGTGGGTGTAACGTTAAGCACACAGTGTGTGAAGTTGCTTAATTCACAAGGCTGATAACCTGATGTGGCTTTGCTATAAGAAAACACACACACAGGCACATTAGGTGACATCAGAGAGGTAACAAACAACCGTTAAATGTGGGTCGTAAAAAGACAAATATTGCAAGAAAACTTATTATAAATGATTATTATTTTCTTATTATATTAGATTTGTTTATTGCACATTTTAATTTATAAAATAGTAATTATGAAATGTTAATTAGTTTATAAATTATTCATTTCGCTTATTTTTTCAGTGATTTAAATAATTTAATGTATAGACTATAAACTGTCAGTAAGTTCCAGCTTTGCGTGTATTTTGAAGTAAGATAAACTGGTAATTGTTTTCTTTATGTCATAGAATAGAACAGTATAACATTCAATGTATGTTTTGTTTAATTTTAAATACTAGTATGAATTTGAAGTTTTTTATTCAGAAAATTATTAATGTGAGAATTTTATAGTTTACAGAATATATTAAGTAACAATTCTTCCCAACAGTGCTTTCTCCCGTACAAGGTGATTACTGATTATGTACAGTATAGTACAGTGCTTCTGTATGAATCAGTTGCAAGTTCATAACATCGTATTTAATTGATACTAAAAATTAATTTTTCAACATATACTGGGGAATCGTGTGTGTTTTTCTTATAGCAAAGCCACATTAGGCTATCTGTATTCACCAAAGGTAATCGAACCCCTAAATTTAGCGTTGTAAATCCGAAAAATTACCGCTGTGCCAGGAGGGTACATTGAGGAAGCGCTGCTTCCTTTGCTTTCATGCTGGAAGCAGATTGTTGAAGTCGATAGTTGTCCTGTATAAAGAGTGCTCGTGTTCAAGGTCTGCATGTTGGGCTCAACTACAGTCAAGTGTTAACTATATAAGTCAAGTTAACTATAGTGTTCGGTTGTCTATAGAACAAATAACGACAGAATTTAGAAATATCACGAAAGGTAATCTAAACTAAACCTTACTGTTAGAACAAAAACTAGTTACTCACTGCTAGAACAAAAACTAGTTACTCACTCTTAGAACAAAAACTGGTTACTCACTGCTAGAACAAAAACTAGTTACTCACTGCTAGAGCAAAAACTAGTTACTCACTGCTAGAACAAAAACTAGTTACTCACTGCTAGAGAAAAAACTAGTTACTCACTGCCAGAGCAAAAACTAGTTACTCACTGGTAGAACAAAAACTAGTTACTCACTGCTAGAACAAAAACTATTTACTCACTGTTAGAACAAAATCTAGTCACTCACTGCTAGAACAAAAACTAGTTACTCACTGCTAGAACAAAAACTAGTTACTCACTGCTAGAGCAAAAACTAGTTACTCACTGCTAGAACAAAAACTAGTTACTCACTGCTAGAACAAAAACTAGTTACTCACTTCTAGAAGAAAAACTAGTTACTCACTGCTAGAACAAAAACTAGTTACTCACTGCTAGAACAAAAACTAGTTACTCACTGCTAGAGCAAAAACTAGTTACTCACTGCTAGAACAAATACTAGTTACTCACTGCTAGAGCAAACACTAGTTACTCACTGCCAGAGCAAAAACTAGTTACTCACTGGTAGAACAAAAACTAGTTACTCACTGCTAGAACAAAAACTATTTACTCACTGTTAGAACAAAATCTAGTCACTCACTGCTAGAACAAAAACTAGTTACTCACTGCTAGAACAAAAACTAGTTACTCACTGCTAGAGCAAAAACTAGTTACTCACTGCTAGAACAAAAACTAGTTACTCACTGCTAGAATAAAAACTAGTTACTCACTTCTAGAAGAAAAACTAGTTACTCACTGCTAGAACAAAAACTAGTTACTCACTGCTAGAACAAAAACTAGTTACTCACTGCTAGAGCAAAAACTAGTTACTCACTGCTAGAACAAATACTAGTTACTCACTGCTAGAGCAAACACTAGTTACTCACTGCCAGAGCAAAAACTAGTTACTCACTGGTAGAACAAAAACTAGTTACTCACTGCTAGAACAAAAACTATTTACTCACTGTTAGAACAAAATCTAGTCACTCACTGCTAGAACAAAAACTAGTTACTCACTGCTAGAACAAAAATTGGTTACTCAATGCTAGAGCAAAAACTAGTCACTCACTGCTAGAACAAAAACTAGTTACTCACTGCTAGAACAAAAACTAGTTACTCACTGCTAGAACAAAAACTAGTTACTCACTTCTAGAAGAAAAACTAGCTACTCACTGCTAGAACAAAAACTAGTCACTCACTGCTAGAACAAAAACTAGTTACTCACTGCTAGAACAAAAACTAGTTACTCACTGTTAGAACAAAAACTAGTTACTCACTGCTAGAACAAAAACTAGTTACTCACTCTTAGAACAAAAACTGGTTACTCACTGCTAGAACAAAAACTAGTTACTCACTGCTAGAGCAAAAACTAGTTACTCACTGCTAGAACAAAAACTGGTTACTCACTGCTAGAGAAAAAACTAGTTACTCACTGCTAGAGCAAAAACTAGTTACTCACTGCTAGAACAAAAACTGGTTACTCACTGCTAGAGAAAAAACTAGTTACTCACTGCTAGAACAAAAACTAGTTACTCACTGCTAAAGCAAAAACTAGTTACTCACTGCTAGAGCAAAAACTAGTTACTCACTGCTAGAACAAATGCTAGTTACTCACTGCTAGAGCAAAAACTAGTTACTCACTGCTAGAGCAAAAACTAGTTACTCACTGCCAGAGCAAAAACTAGTTACTCACTGGTAGAACAAAAACTAGTTACTCACTGCTAGAACAAAAACTATTTACTCACTGCTAGAACAAAAACTAGTCACTCACTGCTAGAACAAAAACTAGTCACTCACTGCTAGAACAAAAACTAGTTTCTCACTGCTAAAGCAAAAACTAGTTACTCACTGCTAGAACAAAAACTAGTTACTCACTGCTAGAACTAGAACTAGTTACTCACTGCTAGAACAAAAACTAGTTACCCACTGCTAGAGCAAAAACTAGTTACTCACTGCTAGAACAAAAACTAGTTACTCACTGCTAGAGCTAAAACTAGTTACTCACTGGTAGAACAAAAACTAGTTACTCATTGCTAGAACAAAAACTAGTTACTCACTGCTAGAAAAAAAAAGTTACTCACTGCTAGAACAAAAACTAGTCACTCACTACTAGAACAAAAACTAGTTACTCACTGCTAGAGCAAAAACTATTTACTCACTGCTAGAACAAAAACTTTTACTCACTGCTAGAACAAAAACTAGTTACTCACTGCTAGAAAAAAAAAGTTACTCACTGCTAGGACAAAAACTAGTTACTTACTGCTAGAGGAAAAACTAGTTATTCACTGCTAGAGGAAAACTAGTTACTCACTGCGAGAACAAAAACTAGTTACTCACTGCTAGAACAAAAACTAGTTACTCACTGCTAAAGCAAAAACTAGTTACTCACTGCTAGAGCAAAAACTAGTTACTCACTGCTAGAACAAATACTAGTTACTCACTGCTAGAGCAAAAACTAGTTACTCACTGCTAGAGCAAAAACTTGTTACTCACTGCTAGAGCAAAAACTAGTTACTCACTGCTAGAACAAAAACTAGTCACTCACTGCTAGAACAAAAACTAGTCACTCACTGCTAGAACAAAAACTAGTTACTCACTGCTAGAGCAAAACTAGTTACTCACTGCTAGAACTAAAACTAGTTACTCACTTCTAGAAGAAAAACTAGCTACTCACTGCTAGAACAAAAACTAGTCACTCACTGCTAGAACAAAAACTAGTCACTAACTGCTAGAACAAAAACTAGTTACTCACTGCTAGAGCAAAAACTATTTACTCACTGCTAGAACAAAAACTTTTACTCACTGCTAGAACAAAAACTAGTTACTCACTGCTAGAAAAAAAAAGTTACTCACTGCTAGGACAAAAACTAGTTACTTACTGCTAGAGGAAAAACTAGTTACTCACTGCTAGAACAAAAACTAGTTACTCACTGCTAGAACAAAAACTATTTACTCACTGCTAGAACAAAAACTTTTACTCACTGCTAGAACAAAAACTAGTCACTCACTGCTAGAACAAAAACTAGTCACTCACTGCTAGAACAAAAACTAGTTTCTCACTGCTAAAGCAAAAACTAGTTACTCACTGCTAGAACAAAAACTAGTTACTCACTGCTAGAACAAAAACTAGTTACTCACTGCTAGAACTAGAACTAGTTACTCACTGTTAGAACAAAAACTAGTTACTCACTGCTAGAGCTAAAACTAGTTACTCACTGTTAGAACAAAAACTAGTTACTCACTGCTAGAGCTAAAACTAGTTACTCACTGGTAGAACAAAAACTAGTTACTCACTGCTAGAACAAAAACTAGTTACTCCTTAAAAGAACTGTTAGATTATTATCTGAACACAATGTGAAATGAAGTTAGCTTTGAATAGAGCACTGGGCACAAACAAAAACTGTAAAAGTGCTGAGAAATGAATAGAATAGATAAAGTTAAATATTTATGAGTCACTGTAGATAGCTGCTGAGATTGGAGGTCCCACATATTAGATTTAACTAAAAAAATGCTGAAGTAAGTATAGAAATTTGTAACAGTCAGAGTACTTTTGTCGATAGATAAATTAAGGATATTATAGTGAAGATTAGTTCAGTCTATCTTGCAACGTGGAGTCATGACTGGAGCAGCGGGTGCTGATTCTATACAAATGCAGTTAGTCTTATTGTAGTAAAGTTTTATGAGGCTTAGAAAGAAATGAATGGAAGTATCTACGTCTCTGTTTAAACAGCTTTGAACATTAAATATTGAGAAGATGTTGTTTTTTTAAAGTGCATTGATTAGATTAAATAGTGGGAGACAACCAGTGAAGCAGCTATATCATTCTGGTAACACTCAATTAAGGGTCTGTATGAGTTAACTGGGTGAAGTTTAACAGTACGCCTTAGGTATTGGTATTTTTAACACACTTCTGGAACAAATACATACAACTCATAAACCAAAATGATTAAAAACAGTTATAAAGCATTTTATTGGTTTGAACAAAAATAAAAGATGAATATTTAAGTACGTAAATAGTTATTGTAAATAACAATCAAGAGAAAATAACTAAGCTTAAATTAAATGAATTATAGAAGATAGTATAATATAAATTCTTATAATAATATATTTTAAGAAACAGCTCTCCACTAGTACAACTGTATGTCTGCACGGTTTACACCGCTGAAAGTAGCGATTCAATTACCCGGGTGAGCTCAGCAGATAGCCTGATGTGGTTTTGCTATAGGAAAAGACACATACGAGAAACATCTTTATTTTTATAAGTAATTACAATTCACTTTAAACAATATATATTGCTCAGTATTTATTTAAGAGGCAAGCCTAGCTATATTACATATATAACTTTTACGTCTCTATTTTATGTATGAAATACTTATATTCGTTATGTAGTTATATTGAGACTTTTCCCAGCACAGGGAACTCAGCCCTGAAGTGGAAGTTAATTTCAATTCAATTTTTGTATTAATAATGTAAAACAAACACTAACCCACTAAATCATGTTTTTTTTTTAAATAAACACTTTATTGGGTTTAGTTTGTTCAGCGCTGCGAATATTACGTTGTTTTTTTAACGAATAGAGATACGAAATTAACTATTTACATTTCTGCTTAGAGGCCGAACAGATAACGTTGGTTACACTTAACGTGGAAAGTGAATAAATAAGACATTTTAAACTTGATTTTACTGTGTTCTCTTTATTGCATAATGAAGAACAACCTGATTAATAGAAGAAATGTGTTAAAACAACACTGTGCAAGATGGTAATTTAGTGACTGGTAATAACTTTACAGTTTTGATTGTCACTTAAACTAGGTTTTTAATGTTATAAGCCACTAAGCCACAACGGAAGAAAGACTTGAAAGAGCTGACAAATGTTCTTATTTCTATCAGAACCCAACTATTTCTGTGTTTCAAAGATTATCGACATCTAAAAACAGTAATATCGTTTCAAAATTGTTTATGAGTACAAATACGGCACTTTGTTTGTTTTGAATTTCGCGCAAAGCTACTCGAGGGCTATCTGCTTTAGCCGTCCCTAATTTATCAGTGTAGGGCTAGAGAGAAGGCAGCTAGTTATCACCACCCATCACCAACTCTTGGGCTACTCTTTTACCAACGAATAGTGGAATTGACTGCACATTATAACGACCCCACGACTAAAAGAGCGAGCATGTTTGGTGCGACCGGGATTCGAACCTGCAACCCTCGGATTACGAGTCGAACGCCTTAACGCGCTTGGCCATGCCGGGCCCAAATACGGTGCATTACAATAAAAATAAAAACAAGTCGCAATATAGTCAATATACTGCGAGAAAATCAAGTTTTACGAGATACCACGAGAAATAAAATTAGGCCTAAAGTAAGACTAACATAAGTAGAATCTATATTTATCGTGTCAGTCATAGAGCTTCAAATTACATTTCTGAATGTGGAAAGTTTAACAAGCGATAAAAAAGTGTCGTTCTGACATGTCTCATCTCTTAGGAAAGGTAAAATTATCCTATAATTAGTAAGTGAAATGCTGTAATGCACAATCTAGTTGCTTCTGACATTATTCTTACTTTTGTAATGTCTAAAAAATAAATTACATTTCGTTTGATTACGTCTACAAAAAAACTTAGATATATTAATGACCCAATAGGAAAGTAAGTTATACGGTAGTTTCCTTGTGACGTAGAGGTATAGTTCCATTAAACAGTGTTTATGGCAAAAATGATGTAGGAATCTTCAAATCACACCTGTAGTTACTTCTACTTCATGCAATGGAAATAACTTTATGAATATATAATCCGTTTATAAAATCCATTTGAAGAAATGTGTCATAACGTACTAAGAATATACAACATTCAGAATGTATGAGTTAAAACTGTTATCAGTTTACGCAGGAGGGGGGCCGAAGACAAACAACATTTCCAAGTAAGATCTTGTTGTTTATATGAATAAATAACTGAAGATAGTTTCGCTATATGGTTAATGATGCGCATAAATAGATGAAGGAGATTACCACTGTCGCCATCTAGTGAAACTACAGCCAAGGCTTGAGAAACTTTGACAGATTTCACGAGGTGCTTTGGTGTGTGGCCCTAGAACATCGGCCTGGCATTGCCAGGTGGATAAGGTACTCGATTCGTAATCTGAGGGTTGCGAGTTCGAATCCCCGTCACACCAAACATGCTTACCTTTTCAGTCGTGGGGGCGTTATAATGTTACGGTCAATCCCACTATTCGTTGGTAAAAGAGTAGCCCAAGAGTCGGCGGTGGGTGGTGATGACTAGCTGCCTTCCCTCTGGTCTTATACTGCTAAATTAGGAACGGCTAGCGTAGTTAGCTCTCGAGTAGCTTTGCGCGAAATTCAGAACAAACGAAACCAACTAAACCCTAAAACATCACAGAATAAACCCGTGAAGTAATTCGTGATGACTAGAAACCCACTTTAAGTTCAAAAGTATCTCAAGAAGGCTGGCGTGGGTATTAAAACTTTTATTGAAATAAAGTAGAGAACAACGTTTCGACATTCTTATGTCATCTTCAGGTTGGCAAAGGTTCTTTAATGAAAGTTATAATAGCCATAGCAGTCGTCTTGAGATACATGAATATACACTGATATATGTTCATCAAACATTCACAAAAACCGTTTGTCATCTCGAACAATGTGATCCAGTTCAGTTAGATTCGTTGTGCCACCAAGTGGCTCATCGGTATGTCTGCGGACTTACAACGCTAAAAACCGGGTTTCGATACCCGTGGTGAGCAAAGCACAGATAGCCCATTGAGTAGCTTTGTGCTTAATTCAAAACAACAGCTTCAGTTGTCAGAATAATGAAAAGTAAATTGAGGCTTCAACGCTTAAGATAATACAGACGTAAAAGAAAGCTTTACCGGTTAAGATGGTAAATATCTAAAGCACTACTTCATGGTTAAGGTGACAGGGAAGAAGACGGTTTCTGTTTGTTTCTTGTTGAGCACAAAGCTACACAAGAAGCTGACTGTGGTTTACCTTCCATAGATTTCGAAAACCAATTTCTAACTGCATAAGTCCTCAGACATACCCTGCTGAGACACTGTGAGAGCACAACAGGTGGAAGATAATTGACACAAAAACAAGAAATGAACGAATATTTGGCTTGAGCTGAGAGAGAAAAATAATAAAATATAGAAATATTATTAATTTTCCAACTACCAAGAAATTTTTAAACAAAGTTCATTTATTACTGTGCTGTTTAAATGTTATTATGAATAGGTTTTGTTTCTATATGTCTTTACAATTTCTTCTGTATTTGTGTGTAAACTATTGTTAGCTAAGATTATATTACCTTTAGCACCACGTTATGGGTGAACAATTTATTATTGGAAAATAATATAAGCGCTTATCAATTTAATATTTTACAATTAGCAAACCATTGTTTATATATAACATTGATATTATTCTAACAGTTTTCAAAAACTCACTCGAATGACGTCAACTATCACATTTGAGCTTCTTAAACAAGTAAGAAGTTTAAAATATATTTATGTGTTTCCCTAAACTGATAAAGTTAAATACGATTACACGAGAGAAGTCAATCAAAGGGATCGCGGTTGATGAGTAGGTTACTAAATTGTTTTTAAAGATAAAATTCTCACGTACGAATAAAAACCTATATTGATTTTTTAAGGTGTTCTTGAGATGAACTCTAAGCCTTTTTTTAAAAAAATTTTCCCGCAACGTTTATTAGATCCGTGCATTAACTGTCATTAAACCCTTTTCACGGTACCGTACCTCACACACAGCAAGCCTGCTGTTGGCTTCTCACGATGGAAAAATGATACTTTAGGGAGTAACTGCTTTAAGGAATATAGGCTTAACTAATCCATCAGTTTAGAATGGTGATTAAGATCTGATGCCTTTCTGCTAAGAAACAAACAGCTTCTGAGAGCCTTAGACAGCGAGAAAGGTCGTTAGGATGGCGGTTTGGTCTCACCCATTATCCTCGAGTGGCATCTTTTTTTTTTTTGTAAGCAACTCTATAGTATTGTGCCACGTTCTAAACTGAAATGTTTTCTTACACTGATCAATTGCCAACTAGAAAATCTAATGACCACAGGGCACGTGTGGCTTATTCTTCTTGTTTTTTGACTTTTGATTTTGTAAAGATTCGGCCAAAGCTTCTGGATATCTTGTTTAAAGAATCGATGTGTGCAGAATGTACAGGATTTGAATACAATCTGATCATCTGGTTCTCTCTTCAAGTTTAGTTTTAAGGAAAACTACTACTTCCTAGAGTTAAAATAGTTTAAGGAAAAACTTTTAACCATTGGTCATTTTAGGAATAATGACCACATTAGGTGAAAGAAAATAGTGTAATATAAACATATCTTATGCAGCATAAATTTGGATACAATACATATATTAAGCACTCTTATGCAGCATAAATTTGGATACAATACATATATTAAGCACTCTTATGCAGCATAAATTTCGATACAATACATATATTAAGCACTCTTATGCAGCATAAATTTGGATACAATACATATATTAAGCACTCTTATGCAGCATAAATTTGGATACAATACATATATTAAGCACTCTTATGCAGCATAAATTTGGATACAATACATATATTAAGCACTCTTATGCTTCTCTTTAATTGCCTTTTTTTCACTTTGCTAAATATTTAGAAAACAAAATGTCCAACTCTTTAGAGTAACTTGATTACAGATTCAAACAAGTCTTATTTTTAAATCGGAACGTAGGCCCGGCATGGACGAATGGTTAAGGTGCTCGACTCTGAGAGTTGCAGGTTCGAATCTTTGTCACACCAAACATGCTCCCCTTTCAGCTGTGAGGGCGTTATAAAATAACGGTCAATCCCACTATTTGTTGGTAAAAGAGTAGCCCAAGTTAGCTAGTGATGACTAGCTGCCCTCCCTCTACTCTTACACTGCAAAATTAGGGACGGCTAGCGTAGTTAGCTCTCGAGTAGCTTTGCGCGAAATTCAGAACAAACGAAACCAACTAAACCCTAAAACATCACAGAATAAACCCGTGAAGTAATTCGTGATGACTAGAAACCCACTTTAAGTTCAAAAGTATCTCAAGAAGGCTGGCGTGGGTATTAAAACTTTTATTGAAATAAAGTAGAGAACAACGTTTCGACATTCTTATGTCATCTTCAGGTTGGCAAAGGTTCTTTAATGAAAGTTATAATAGCCATAGCAGTCGTCTTGAGATACATGAATATACACTGATATATGTTCATCAAACATTCACAAAAACCGTTTGTCATCTCGAACAATGCGATCCAGTTCAGTTGGATTCGTTGTGCCCCCAATTGGCTCAGCGGTATGTCTGCGGACTTACAACGCTAAAAACCGGGTTTCGATACCCGTGGTGAGCAGAGCACAGATAGCCCATTGAGTAGCTTTGTGCTTAATTGAAAACAACAACAACGAAAAGACTTTTTGTATAGATGCGACTTTTTTATTTCCAATTTTGTCCCATTGAATCTTGCGTTTCTTCTGAGTCCGTGTTGTGCGACTCCTGTGGATTCATTTTGGAGTATTGTCACTTCCTTTGTGACACTATACGTAAATCACCCGTAGTGTCTTGGTGCTGGGACTCTCGCTAGTAATGATTTCTAAAGCACGTTTGTTAGTCAAATCCGTTTCAAATAATAATTCTCTTTGAATAGTTCGTCATGAAAGACCAGAAACAAATCTGTCTCGTGATGCCTTCTTTAAAAAACCCCACCAAACTTACAATCTCTTGATAATTTTCTTACTTTAGTGCTAAATGCCTGTTGAGTTGATTAAAGAAGGAAAATTTAAATCGTTTATTACGATCGTATCTGGAGTGAGATGAGCTTCGAATGTAGCTGTTAGCCCGATTTAGCTGACGACAACAAAGTTTTCAATAGTGCATATATTTTGGCACCAATAACAGTGCTGTATACCTGGCTTCATCAGTGCCGTTGGTCGAAATATTATTGTAGATGCTCTTAATAAGATTGAAAATCTTCCTTTGTGACGTCAAATTAGTCAACTAGTTCCGGTAGACGTGTTACCAAGTTGGCTGTAACGTATATCAAATAATTTTACTTGTTATTGTTCCAAAGAACGTTGTTTTTGTGATTCTTACTCCTAACAAATTTCTTATCACAGTTTACTCAACATATTTCTTAGCTCTCAGTTTATTCTGCTGATACTCTAACTTAGTTTGTTCCACAAATTTTCTAACGTAGTTTTAAAGAAATGTCTTTGCCTTAGTTTGTTCAGCAAATCTTTTAACTTAGTTTGTTCAACAGATTTCCTAACTTAGTTTATTCAACAGATTTCCTAACTTAGTTTGTTCAACAGATTTCCTAACTTAGTTTGTTCAATAGGTTTCCTAACTTAGTTTGTTCAACAGATTTCCTAACTTAGTTTGTTCAACAGATTTCCTGACTTAGTTTGTTCAATAGGTTTCCTAACTTAGTTTGTTCAACAGATTTCCTAACTTAGTTTGTTCAATAGATTTCCTAACTTAGTTTGTTCAACAGATTTCCTAACTTAGTTTGTTCAACAGATTTCCGGACATATGTTGTTCAACAAATTTCTTAGCCTTAATTGTAAGCTGTAGGCTCTCTAGCTTAGTTTCCAACATATTTTCCAACTCTGTTTGTTCCACATATTTTTTTAGTTCTGAGTTTATTCTACAGATTTCTTAACTTTATTTGTTGAACGTATTTATTAAATTAGCTTGTTTAATAGATTTTCTAACTTATTTTGTTCAACAGATTTCCTAACTTAGTTTGTTCAACAGATTTCCTAACTTAGATTATTCAATAGGTTTCCGGACATATGTTGTTCAACAGATTTCTTAGCCTTAATTGTAAGCTGTAGGTTCTCTAGCTTAGTTTCCAACATATTTTCGAACTCTGTTTGTTCCACATATTTTTTTTAGTTCTGAGTTTATTCTGCAGATTTCTTATCTTTATTTGTTCAACGTATTTTTTAAATTAGCTTGTTTAATAGATTTTCTAACTTAGTTTGTTCAACAGATTTTCTATTAGTCTGTTCTGTAAATTTCAAAATTCAAAATTGTGTAATTTCTTCCTGCTGAAATTTTGGTTTTAGGGTGTAATCAGTTGAAATTTCTATAAACTGTTCTTTCTCTTTCAAAGACAAGTCGTTGATATTTGCAAAGTGAACAAAGGGATTTTGAATCCGCAGTAATTTTTCTAAATGAGGAGGGAATTACTTCCCAATAGTTGTACACAAATCAGATATGTACTGCAAGACTGAAACTTTTGCATCTTCACTTAAGGAAATTTCATTCATAACTAAAAACAACTGAGATTTCCGAAGCAATCAAGTAAGTATACATTCTTCCCAAAGTTTTAGCTTACGTTGAAGCACTTCTATTTTACTCTGAACTTTCAAGTATGTTTCCCTGGTACCCTACTTTCTAGCATTAACTTCATTTAGACAAGCAAATACATCTGAAAGGTTAGCCACTTCCTGAATCCAGCATTTGTCCATTAACATGTATGCAAGCTCAAAATGGCATTCAGATAAAAAGTAACTTATCTCTTCACGCAGTTTATAAAACCGAACAAGCACTTTTTTCTCCAAGAAAGTCATCGGGCTTCAGTATAAAGAAACAAATTTTTATGCACACTTCCCATATCCTCACAGGGTAAACTGAAGATCCTCGCATTGAGTGGTCTTGATTTTATAAAATTGACTATTTTTATGACATCACCCGATACCTCTTTTAAGTCTTCTGGCATTTACTTTGCATACCTTCAAATTTAATAATTGTAATATGTGTCCGTTCCTAACAAACGTAAGCCTGGTACACTTACGTATTCCAAGACTACATAGTTGTTTGTTCGTGTGAATGTAAATTCTTGTTATAATTTACTTCTTACAGATATCGTCCTTCTGTCCCCCACGTGGACAACTTACGAACCTCAGGCTCGAATCACAAGACACAAAATACACGTTGTTCCTGTTGATTTGAATACTAGCTGGAAACTGACGCCAGAAATTTTGACCAAGGTAAGCTATGTTACAATATGATAGAGCTATTCTGACTTCATAAAAACTTTGTTATACAAATATGTTAACTTAGATAGTAAACGTTGTAATACAACTTATATTTTCAACTAGTAACGTCCTTTATTGTAGAACGCGTCTCTTAATATAGGAAGAATATGTTGGCAAACATTATATATCTAATGATAGATAAATTACATTGATATACAATAGATACCTCAACTACACCATCATGTAACATATATGTCGGCCCGGAATGGCCAGGTGAGTTAAGGCGTTAGAAACCTAATCTGGGGGTCGCGGGTTCAAATTCCCTTCGCACCAAACATGCTCGCCCTTTCAGCCGTAGAGACATTATAATGTTACAGTCAATCCCAGTATTCGTTGGTAAAAGAGTAGCCTAAGAGTTGGCGATGGGTCATGATGACTAGCTGCCTTCCTTCTAGTCTTATACTGCTAAATTAGGGACGGCTAGCGCAGATAGCCGTCGTGTAGCTTTGCGCGAAATTAAAAAAACAAACATATGTGTTAAGTAGAGTATACCATTATGTAACGTGTATGTTAAGTGGAGCACACCATTATGTATCACAGAGTTTGCAATGGATATCGCGACCTATTTAAAGTATATTGTCATACACCAGCTACGCCTATCGCCATAAAACAGATTGTAAATCCATGTCGAGTATATGACCACACGACGGATTTTAACACTACTGAGATACACCATCATTTTCATGATAATTTTACAAGTTAGAGTTTACAGTCAATTACCAAACAATGTAAATTAAAAAAAAGTATTATATATTTGACAATGTGATAAAAATAGAGCATATTATCATGTATCAAATAGCTTGAGAAAGGTAGATTAGTACCAGAATACGCTTATGCTTCTTGGTACTGATTTGTTATGTGAGTCCATGAGATCATGAAACGTTATAGCCCCATTCCACGAAGTGGAATCGGAGGACATGTTAGCAGGGGTAAGGTGTAGATAATCAGTGGTATCATAAATTCAAGTTGCATCATGAGAGGATGAGCCGTAAATGATAAAAACTGGGGTGGGAGAAGAGTGTAGGATATGAGATTATCTATAATGAGTGTTTAAATGTTTTATAAATGAACCACTAGGGTGCATTCCAGCTCGATAGATATTAACATATTTCAACATGTGATTATGTCAATTTAATAATAATAAAACTCTTCAAATTAACATTATATTTATCTTGCATAATAAGCTTTTTGTAATTATTTTAGGTTATCGTATAGTACACATATATGTGATAGATATATATATATATCCATGGAAAAACATCTTGTAAGTTTTTATAAGTAAATTACTCAAACTAACATTTGTGTCGATATTCTAATGTAGTACATTTCGATCTTACAGTTTACACATATTCTCATATTATTAATATGTATTGATATTGTCCTGTTTTCATTCTTGTGTTTACTTTTACCTACGATTTATTAAATTATGCATGACCATTTCACTACAACTGAATCAAATAACTCTTGTACCTTTTGTAAAACGTAAGGCTTGCTGTCACAAAAACAAATAATTTATTTAAGTAAATATTTTGTGGTTTTCTAATATATGAATTGGGTTGCTGATACTTTCTAACCAACTGATACAATTGAAATCACTGGAACGGGTGAGGCATACAATAGGTACAACTTTTTGGCATCCAACGCGATTGAAAATAACAAATGTTTTTACTGTGTATCATTTATATGTACAAGAAGAAAGAACATTTTATATTTAACTAAATGTACGCTACGATAACTGATTGTTTCAACAATATGACAAGTTACAATTAATCGAGATTGGACCTTTATGAAAAGAAGTTTATTGATGAATGAATAACTGTAAAGGTACACATGGATTGAAATCCCAAGTAAGTGAGTTATGCTTGTTGTAACCATAGCTAAATCGTTTGTTTTGTAATTTGTAGGAAAATGAAATAATTTTATGAGGTTCAGACAGTTTATATTTTTCATGTTTAAAATACATACTGTAGTTCACTGGCATGTGCAAAGAAATATTGAGTTTTCATGAATTACTTCACAGAGTACCTATCACTGTTTTTTTATAATATTTTTAGTGTCAACATTCAGCCCATAGATATGAAACAGATTCATACGTATCATCTCCTTAATCCTGAAACTATACGTTTTTCTTATTTTAATATAAAATGTTCAAACCCTATAGAAATGTTATGTCACATAAACTGTAACGTAATGACTGAAGTAACCTTAATTAGTGAGATTATATTATCATGCATCAGATGACTTCTTAAATTTAGTATTCATTATCATACATCAAATTATTTGGTAAAGTTAGAGTGAACTATCCTACTCCAGAACCTTGAAAAAGATAAATTACCATACTTCAGAGAATTTTATAAATACAGAGTACATTATTATATGTCACACAGTTTCATGAAAAAGACAGAGTGAATTACCATATCTCAGATACATTGATAGAGTCGATTATAATGTGTCAGACACTTTGATAAAGAGTAAATTATCATCATCAGTGGAGAACTTGCAAATTTAAAAACATACAAAGTTAAAATGTATATTTCCCATGGTAAACAAAGTGCAGATAGCTTATTATTTAGCTTGGCACTAAAACAGAGAGTATAAACTATATTTCAGGGTTTTGAAAGTGAGTAGGCTCCGAATTCTTCTACGGTAGGTGTCTGTGACTTGTTGGCAATAAATATGAACAATAAACAGACAGCATAAAATCCACTTGTTTTAAAATAGTATATATATTCAAAACAAGTCAACCGTATATACCAAAATTCTTTACACCGAAGGATATCACAGTTTCATCTAATATTCTAAATAATTCTTTTTCTTGTCAAAGGTTTACAAAAGCTGTCTTACCACCTATAATTACCAGAGATGGTAAAGTAGAAATTCATCACATCAAATTTTCTTTATTCTATTTACTACACATATAACAAAAAGTGACTCAGTTTTCTGGAAGGTACGTGGGATCAGCTCTATCAATAATAGAGCTTTCTGGAAATTATTCAAGTAATTTTTATTAGTATTTAGAATACAATAGAACTATTTTACTTGGTTTTATAGTACACCAAGCGCTGTAAATAATTTATGTAAGCTCGAAATAGAAGTTTAATTTATTGATTGAGGCAAGGCTCGCATAGCGTAACGTTACACAATCATAATAGAGATTTTCAGTACAATTTACAAAGGTTAAGATATGCGTATTATAACATTACAAAGTGCAACACTATTTTATCATTTATAAAGGTTAAAGTTTGCATATTGTAGCATTAGTGATGCAAGATATTTGTATTATTTTCAATGTTAAAGGCTTGTATAATTTGATTGTCTGTGTTGCAGTGTTTAGTAGATTTGCAATACTTAAAACTTGACTATGTTTTAAAAGCAAGAAACATTAGTTTGCTGAAACTAAAAATAGCGGAAGCAGAGAACCCACATTCCTGTTTATATCATCAATTTCTAACATCCAGTATAAGACTAGTTATAAAGTGAACCAGGTTTTAAAAAATTCCGTAACATCACCTGGCGGAGAAAAGACAAGGCTGTAAAAATAGACCATTTCCTTCCTGTTTACAATACAAGTCTAATCAGTAAAAAATAACATAACAATGCGAAATATTGTTTTCTTCAAATAGTTTGCGTTTACAAAAGAGGTTTAGTTCGTATAAACAGTAACAGACGACTATACAAGCTGTAAACGTATGTTTGTTTGTAATTAAGCACACAGTCACACAATGAACTATTTGTGCTTTTCTTACCACAGATAAACGTATGCAAAATGTATGCATGTACCCAATTTTTGGGCTACTCTTTTTACCAACGCATAATGGGATTGACCGTCACATACAGCACTCTCATGGTTGAGAGGACGAGCATATTTGGTGAAATGGAGTTTCGTACTAGTGACCTTCAGATTGCTAGTCAAGCGTCCAAACAACCAACCTATATCGGGTTTGTTGTTTTTTGTAATTAAATCTACCCCACTATGCCACTTGGGAGACATTATGTGGAAAGTAATTTAAAACGAAACTTGCTTGAATGGTAAATTAACAACGTGCTATAAGGAATTACTAAAATTTACATATAAAACTAAAGTTTTAAGAGATATTTATTGTTGTACCAAATCATTTATCTTTATAACGTTAACATTAAATTTCATAATATTATATTTGGATCTCTAATTAGACGCGTTTTTACAAAAAAATAACGCATTTTATAGCAATATTTGGCTCTTTGATAGAAGTAACAAAATAAACTAAAAATTATGAAGCGAGAAATTGATTTGTTTCAATGAAGATATTGTCTATCTTTACTTGTTTTAGAATTTTCAGTCTTTTGTAAGAAGAGGCCCGGTATGGCCAGGTGGTTAAGGCACGCGATTCGTCATTCGAGGGTCCCAGGTTCCACTCTCCGTCCCACAAAACATGCTCGCCCTTTCAGCTGTGGGAGCGTTATAATGTGAGAGTAAATCCTACTGTTCGTTGGAAAAGAGTAGCCCAAGAGTTGGCGGTGGGTGGTTATGAGTAGCTGTCTTCCCTCTAGTCTTGCCCTCGTGTAGCTTTGCGCGAAATTAAAACAAACAAACTCACATAAATGTGTTTAATGGGAAGAGCCAGGTAGAAAAGTGAGACGAGTTTCGACAATTAAAGAAACCGTTGCTTGGAGTTTCCACAATTGAAAAATATTGAGCTTTTATTTTAGCATATGTAAAATGGGAAAGTGAATAGAATTTTAACAAGTGTTCAAGAAGAAATTAGTGCTTAAAAGTGAGACGGAAAGTAATTAAATGTAATACCTTCCAATCAGATACAGTTACCTACTAAGAAAAATGAATGACTAATAATTCATGTGGTAGTGAGTACAGCTAATTATCTTTACTGTTCTTACGTTCCTAATTACAGAGATGAGAATGAATTATTTTTACGGTTGATAGCGATGTTTTTAGTCGTAAACCCAGTAATATCTTCCAAGGTTCGACTAGTTTATAGACTTGTCCATGTACTAAGTCAACAATGTAAAATTAAAAATAAATTAATAAAATATTGAAAATAATACAAATAAATATAATAAGAATTCTAGTGCATACGAAAAACACAATTTTTGTTATCTTTTCAAAATGCGTCTGCTGGTCAAATGGTCACGATGTTTGATAATAATTGCAAGTGAAGATACAGAGTGTTAATAAGTCATATACACTTATTAAGAGTTCTATATCACGTGCTAGTTACAAAGGGTTTCTTCCTTCAAAGTATTATCACCTCAAGCAATAAACATTAAATCTGTACAGTGTTAGTGGTGCAGGATGTCGTGAGACGTCACACGAACCACATTTGTACCAAATATCTGATAAGCGTCTTCTGGTTCTTTAGTGTATCAGGCTATCAGACAAAAATGTATTGTGCTACGAAAATTGATAACAAACGATACATTGGAAGTAAGTTTTACAACATGTTCACGTTCTACTGCGATTCGATCAAAACTTGGATGTCACTGATGCTATCTAGAATATATACTGTGATTCGATCAAAACTTGGATGTCACTGATGTTATCTAGAATATATACTCTGATTGGATCAAAACTTGGATGTCACTGATGTTATCTAGAATATATACTGTGATTGGATCAAAACTTGGATGTCACTGATGTTATCTAGAATATATACTGTGATTGGATCAAAACTTGGATGTCATTGATGTTATCTAGAATATATACTTTGATTGGATCAAAACTTGGATGTCATTTATGTTATCTAGAATATATACTGTGATTGGATCAAAACTTGGATGTCACTGATGTTATCTAGAATATATACTGTGATTGGATCAAAACTTGGATGTCATTGATGTTATCTGGAATATATACTGTGATTCGAACAAAACTTGGATGTGATGTCGAAACCCACTTGTTGAGAATTTATATGCAAAAACAGCTCGTTTGGGTTGAAAAATATTTTACATAGAAGGTCGAAATGTTGTTCGCTCTTCTATGTAAAATATTTTCTCAACCCAAACGAGCCGTTTTTGCATATAAAAAACCTGGATGTCATTGATGTTATCTAGAATATATACTGTGATTCGATCAAAACTTGGATGTCACTGATGTTATCTTAGAATATATACTGTGATTTGAACACAACTTGGATGTCACTGATGTTATCTAGAATATATACTGTGATTGGATCCAAACTTGGATGTCACTGATGTTATCCAGAATATATACTGTGATTCGATCAAAACTTGGATATCATTGATGTTATATAAAATATATACTGTGATTCGATCAAAACCAGGACCGTCATGGCCAAGCGTGTTAAGGCGTTCGACTCGTAATCTAAACTTGTCATTAATGTTATCTAGAATATAAGTTAGAGTTTTTCTCTTGCAGTTTATTTTTTAATTTTCTCTACCTTCATTAACCCTCATCAGTACATATGGGGTCCGGCATGGCCAAGCGTGTTAAGGCGTGCGACTCGCAATCTAAGGGTCGCGGGTTCACATCCCCGCCGCGCCAAACATGTTCGCTCTTTCAACCGTGGGGGCGTTATAATGTATAGGTAAATCCCACTATTCGTTGGTAAAAGAGTAGCCCAAGAGTTGGCGGTGGGTGGTGATGACTAGGTGCCTTCCTTCTAGTCTTACACTGCTAAATTAGGGACAGCTGGCACCGATATCCCTCGAGTAGCTTTGTGGGAAATTTAAAAACAAACAAACCATATGGATCCCGACGATAAATATTTTCGTATTTTTTCATTGACCAATTATATATTTATGTAATTGCCACATTATCATCTTCTGACACACATGTAGTAAAACTTTAGATGTTTTGTAGCTGAATAGTTTTGGTGAATAAAAGGTTGCATGGGGTTCGTGCGGGTCCCAAGTAATATACAGATTTGGAACTCTGTATCTTCCTCACGCTTTGTGTGTATGGACTCACAGAGGATCTCTATTGTGATTAATCGTGGTTTAGTGTTTAGATCTCTCCAGGAGTGAAGTAATGCGCACAACTTACTTCAGAGACGTCTTCAGAATCCCATTGCAATGCAGAAAGGCATCGAATCTGCCTTTGTAGATCTGGTACTGCTGGACACAAGACAACATGCTGGTCAAGGTGTTCCAGAAACAAAAAACGATGTTAGCTTTGCCCAAGAATCGGGGACAGGAAAGTCCGTCAAACCTGTACATAATGAGGAAACCATGATTGTGATCACTCCACAGCCAGTGGACGGTGTGACGAGTGTTTGTAAGTGCCAATCACTCCACAGCTAGTGGACGGTGTGACGAGTGTTTGTAAGTGCCAATCACTCCAGAGCCAGTGGACGGCGTGATGAGTGTTTGTAAGTGCCAATCACTCCACAACCAGTGGACGGCGTGATGAGTGTTTGTAAGTGCCAATCACTCCACAACCAGTGGACGGCCTGATGAGTGTTTGTAAGTGCCAATCACTCCACAGCCAGTGGACGGTGTGATGAGTGTTTGTAAGTGCCAATCACTCCACAGCTAGTGGACGGTGTGACGAGTGTTTGTAAGTGCCAATCACTCCGCAGCCAGTGGACGGTGTGATGAGTGTTTGTAAGTGCCAATCACTCCACAGCTAGTGGACGGTGTGACGAGTGTTTGTAAGTGCCAATCACTCCACAACCAGTGGACGGTGTGATGAGTGTTTGTAAAATGACTGGTAAAAAGTGTTGCTTACATATTCTGCAACATTTGGCATTAGTTTAGCTCTGAAACAAAGTTTGATGTAGTTCAACTCCCTTGGGTCCGCTCGGACCCCAAACACATTTTCATATAATTCGGTATTTTTGTTACATATTCAAGAAATCTGTTTCTTCATTCAGTATTTTATTAGTGTTAATTGTGATATGTCAATTAGAGAAGTGATGGTTCTATATTATCGAAGTATAGGTCAATGATGACAAATTTTTGTCTAAATATGAAAAAATGGACATAGGTAAAATTCATATTTTGTAATAATAAATCACATATTATATACTTATGGTACTAAGTCTTTCTTACAGTTTATCTGCAAAATGATATGAGGAGCTAGTATGTTAACTTTTCAACATCTAAATCATAGCTTCAACATTATGATCTTTAAATATGTGCGGGATCCGTACGGACCTCTGGTGTACCAGAAGGTGGATATTTGAATGTGTACTGATGTAGGTTAAGCTGCTAATTAACATCTCCTCTAACATCTTAACTTTTTTTTATATTTGGACATAAATACTCCCGTACGATGTAGTATTTTCAGTGGATTAACTTATATTTATAAAATCACATAACTAGTGAGAATACAGAAGTGCTGGATGTGTACAACAAGAAGTACAGCAGTCAGTGTATTTTAATCTGTGTGAGTACGTGAGTTGTTGAAGTGGTTATTCATTTGCAATTCAATATCAAAATATTTTTCATAATATATTATATTCACAAAAAACAAACAATTCTACAGAATTTACACTTCCTTTAATTTTTTAATTGGCATGCATTCAACCAGGTTATGATGTGTCACTGAGCAGACGCAGTATATCCAAATGGTGCGCATGCTTGAAACCTTTGGGACATTCGTACTAATACCATCCCTGTTCAGAAGAAGGGAGTTAATCAACCACAAATAAAAGTAGTAGATAATAATAGCAAAGAGAGAAACGTAATTTACTGTGTTGTAACAGCACATCTTTCAGTGAAGAAGCAGGAAGATTATAATGCTGCTATTCGAGCATCCCAAGGAGTTAGGCTTAAGTTCATTTGTTCAGTAATTACAAGGTGTCTTACCCAGAGTATTTTTAATACTTTTCAAAGCTTACTCGAAACCAAAGTCAGACAAAAAAAAAGAAAAGAGACAACTTTATGCAAACTGTATGTGAAAGAATTTCTAGAAAGCATGATACAAATCTGCGCGTGCCTGTTTTTATCTATAGACAACTGATTGAATAACATTTAAAAGATCAAGATAAGGAATCCTGATTCTGCCTTTACGTAACTTTTAGCAATGTACTGAAAGTGCACTTACTTTAGGGTAGCTGACCCAGAATAAGTAAGTTAAAATAATCAAAAATAAATAAAGAAACATAATTATATATTCATATGGAAATAAAAGAAGCAATAATAATAATAAAACGTGAGACAGAAGAAGTTCACAAATGTGAAAAAAAGAAAATGAAGGCAGTGTTACAAAAAATGTCTGCAGACTTTTACTTGATACCAACATTGGCCTCCCAATGAATTCATCCGCTGGAAAATCCTAGGGATGAAACTATCACTAATCTACAGGTTAACTAAGTTAACATCAGGATCCTCCAAGAAGACTCAGTTACTCTACCAGAAATCTCCAGTCGAAATCAGCCATTACCATTGTCCTAAAAGTGAAGCATGCTTAGACCAGAAACATGAGGATGACAAAATAACACATCAGAATTGGATTTTTCCAGGTGATCCATCACTCTCACCAAAAACATTCAGATCAACTTATTCACCATCTCTTGGAACCTCCAGGTGAACTCAACACAAAAAGGATCTTGGTATTAATCCATCCATCACCATAATCTCTATATCAGACCTTCAAGGAACGCACCAAACTTCAGGTAAGTTCCGTCTTCAACAGTAACTTTCAGGCAAGCCACCAACATCAATTTTCAAATATCCTAAAATCCTCCAGGATTCCCTCATTCAACCTATCTGTCGTGATAAAATTTTAGTTCAGTTCACATACAACCACCAACATGCAGATAAACTCAACAACTATTAAGTGATCCCATAAGTAATGTCCAAAAACTTAATACAGAAAGTACATCATTACTTCTGTCTTTGTAGAAGGCTTTAGTGACTAAAATATTTAGTAGGACGTGTATAAAAATGTTTAGACAAATAAAAGAAACTAATCTAAGTCCACTTTTTCAGATCATTAATCAAATAAACCTTTATGAAGATGGATGTATCTGAGGAACACATTAGGCATATAATGCTTTATGAGTTTACAAAAGGCAATAGTGCAGCAGAAACTACACGAAACATTCAAGGTGTTTATGGTGCGAAGTCTCTCAATGAAAGAAAATGTCGAAGGTGGTTTCAGAAGTTCAGATCAGGTGACTACAGCTTAAGTGATGTAACACATTCAGGTCGTTCTGTTGAGTTTAATGATGGCTTCCTGCTGGCAGCACTTGATGAAGGTTGTGCTGTAACAGTTGAAGAACAAGCACAGAAGCTTAATTCAACCCATTCAACAGTTCACCGTCATCTGCAACAGCTTGGAAAGATGTCAAAACTTGGAAAATGGGTCCTCCATGATTTGACAGAAGCCAATCTTAGAGCAAGAGTGAACATTTGCACTTCTCTGCACTCTCGTGAACGTATCTCACCTTTTTTAGACAGGTCAGTGACTAGAGATGAAAAATGGATATACTACAAAAATGTTAAACGCCGCAGACAATGGGTCAGTGCAGGTAAACTGCCTAAAGGACAGTTCCAAATCGGCCTCCACCTTAGGAAAGTCTTGTTAAGCGTTTGATGGGATATTGTTGGTGCAACATTCAAGCGCTCTAACTGTTGGCAATAGAAGTCTGATGTAATCGTTACATTGAAGGAAAAGAGGCCTGCTTTGATCAGTCGTAAAGGTGTTGTGTTACACCAGTACAATGAACGGCCACATACAGCAAGGATCACAACTGAAAAGATTGAAAAGCTAGACTGGGAAAACTTCCACATCCTCCTTATTCTCCAGACCTTGTCCAATCTGATTATCATGTATTCCGAAGTTTGCAGGACTGTCAAGATGAAAACGAGCTTGGAACACATGAAGATGTCAAAACTACCCCTTTTAACATTCTTTTCCTCCAAACCCCAAGAATTTTATAAAAGTGGCATTCAGAAGCTTGCGAATCGTTGACAGGAAGTAATTAATAACAATGTAACATACATTATTGATTAAATAATATTAAAAGTGTTTGAGATCCTTTCTTTTTTTCTGAACCTAAAATCGGACATTACTTAATGGATGACTTGATGTATTAATTTTCAAATGAAACCATACACCACCAAAAACCTTCAAGGGAATAATTAAACCTTCAAACATGCCAATCACTACAAGTAACTTCCTAGTGAAACTAGCCATTACAAAGAACCTTCAGATGAATAGTTAAACCTCCAAACCATCCAAATCACTGGCAGTGTCTTTCAGGTGAAACCAGCCATGACACAGAACCTTCAAAAAAATAGTTAAACCTACAAACCAAACCTCCTTGGGTCTGGGTAATGTTTATCATATAGTTGGCATGGTATGGAAATCAGGATCCCCTTAAGTGCATCTTTCGAAACGTATTTAGCTACGAATGGTCAAGTGGTTAGCATACAAGGTTGCAGATCAGAAGGTCCAAAATTAGGGTCACGATGTGGTGTTGAACACATTGCATACTTTCATCTGTTGTGGTCTTATACTCGTGACAGTCAATCCTACTACTAGTTTAAGAGTAGCTACATCGGTGGTGGGCTCTGCTGACTGGTTGTCTTCCATCTGGCCAACATTTCCATATCAAGAATGGTTATGTCTAAACTATAGAAATACTGGGTCCATGTATTATATTGAAGTTGAAACTACCAGATATTATGCGAAACGTGTCAGTGCTTGGAGCTGTAATTATGATCTATAATAGTAAATATCGATCTCTGGAGTTACTGTACAATTCAATTGTAAATGTCAAACAGAGGTCAGAATTCAGTTGTAAATGGCAAACAGAGGTCAAAATTCAGTTATAAATGTCAGAGGTCAGTTTTATTTAATTCTTAGGATATATTGCTTAGTTTATAAACTTGGGAAATACGTCAAGAAGGAAAAAATTAATTTCCCTGTTTCTCTGCTTCTTGTTGCTTTCTGTTTAAAAAATAAAAGGAATGATTCGAATAGAATCTAACAAAAACACTGACTTAATGATGTAAACTAAAGTTCAGTTGATGTTTTTTATTTTATTCAATATTTCTGAACCCTTCTAGACAAAAAGGAAATCTTTTTTAATGTTTCATATAATTATATGTAACGTTTTTAAATCTTTAGCTGGTTCTTTAAGAATTTAACTTTATTAGCTATATTTCCCTTAGTGAGTAAAGAGGTTTTACTTTTGAGACTGCTGAGTATTAGATTATGAATTTACTAATTGTGTTTTAGACATGTCCAGAGTTGATAAGTTCAATGTGATCTAATAGCTCTAGTTCAAAGTATTTTACTTGTGTACCGCTTTAGTACAGCGCCAAGTCTACGGGTTTGTATTACTAAAATCAGTGGTTCGATTCCTCTCGGTAGACTCAGCAGATAGCCCGATGGGGCTTTGCTATAAGAAAACACACACTTCACTTATTGTACTCATTATTTTATATAACTTTTAAACTGAAATTATAAGGTAAAAACTAGTTTGTTATCTCAGGTGCTTTAAAGTAAATCTTCATGTGATTTCATAAATCTCTAATTACTATGATAGACTATACTCTGTTTTGGTTTGCACTGTAGACATTTTATAAAATGATTGAAATTCTCTTCGACACTTGGAAAACTTGTTGAGTAAAGTACGATATGAAATAAACTTTAACACAGATCCAGAAACATTGCTACAGATAAACATGTCTTATACATAATGAACTTCCTAAATGTGTTTGTATAGGCCTGTAATGCTTATACACCGTCCAATATTTATTCCATTTGAAAAAGCTGTACAGAATGGATGTATTTGAAAACTTAGATGAAACTAACTTAATAGTAAATAGTGATTTTTTATTGATATTTCACCCCTTTGTATAAAATCAAAACTATATTGTGCTTCACGTGAAATTACTTTTATTTTAACTCGGGTGACACGAGCACTGTTGTCGTTCAGTCCTACATTAACTGTACTGTGCCTTATAAAAAAAACATTCATCGAAACATAAATCGTAATATGCAAGTTTTGTTGCATAAGTTGTAATGACACTGTTCCCTAACATCGTTAAAAATTTATGATATAAGCAGTGTATTCGTTTGTCTTTGAATTTTGCACAAAGCTACTCGAGGGCTATCTGCGCTAGCCATCCCTAATTTTGCAGTGTAAGACTAGAGGGAAGGCAGCTAGTCATCACCACCCACCGCCAACTCTTGGGTTACTCTTTTACCAACGAATAGGGGGATTGATTGTCACATTATAACGCCCCGACAGCTGAAAAGGGCGAGCATGTTTGGCGCGATGGGGATGCGAACCCGCGACTCTCAAATTACGAGTCGCATGCCTTAACACGCTTGGCCATGCCGGGCCCAGCAGTGTGTAAAAAATAA
The DNA here is from genome assembly GCF_004210375.1 of Tachypleus tridentatus. Taxonomy (NCBI): domain Eukaryota; kingdom Metazoa; phylum Arthropoda; class Merostomata; order Xiphosura; family Limulidae; genus Tachypleus; species Tachypleus tridentatus. The sequence continues at coordinate 114,043,335 of NC_134828.1, forward strand.
ATAATTTTTTATGGTGTTTTTATTTCCTTTTAGGCTGTTAAAGAAAACTGCATTCAATCTCCTAGTCTGCTGATACTTTGCAATCCGGATAATCCAAGTAAGTAACTTATTGATGATAGTTAAAATAGTGGTGCTTTGTAGCCTATCAAACTTGGATAAGAACACCTAATGTTGATTACATTATACTGTAACCTCATGACTTTGTTGCCACTTCCTGTCATACTCTGTCTGACAACTATGCATCTTGACAGTAGCCCTGTAGCCTTGTTTTCATGGTAAAGCCTTCTTTGTAAGGCTGTAGTGTCCAATAAACATCTCTGATCTCTGCATATTTTCTATAATCTCTCTGGTTTACAATGACAGTAGTTTTCTACCGCCTTGTACAAACGTTTGACCACACAGAATTACCAGAGGCACTGTGTCCACCGACTTGATCGATGTGTCTTCATACACATGAATAATTGTTCCATTTTCCAACTGCTTGAATACGATACCTGACTGAAAACTTTTATCTTGGTGAACATACACGATTACCCAGCTACACACGTGCGTTTCGTCAAGTGTCACTACATAAGGCTATTTTGTCATGGCTATGTACTATTCGTATAGTTTTATTCAGTTTACCTTCCTTAACTGGATATATTGTGCAAATATCCTCCGTACAAGTACCATGCGTTTCTTTTTTAGACAGATTCTTCTTCAATACGTTGCGAACTGTTACCTGTGACATGGAGTGAATTGTTCTGTTACAAGACGCAGCACTTTGCTTACCGTAACCTGCTGGGACTTCAGTACCATAAGAGTCGTAGTCGATTTTCAGTTACAATACACTGCTTACTAAACAAGGAATATAATTCTTATACATACCGTTCCATCATGATTTTGTATCAATTGAGGTCTTCACGAGACTCGATGATTTTTGTATTCAATCTGGCCTTATGATAACACACTCAGTTCCCTATAGTGTTAATGATAATGAAATCAGTTGTTAGTAAAGTATAGCGAAAATGATCCATTGATTATAATGAAACATCACTAGTCCAGTTCAATCGCCTGGTGGTTAAAATTGATATTATGTTCGCAGCTTATTCGATACAAATAATAACAAATTGGTCTGAATTCATCTTGGCACAACTACATTTTGTTTTTCCCTTGTCTTTTGAATATGTTATTTGGATTCATCATCTTTAAACTATCCTGTGACTAAGATATGCATTGGTGAAATTGTTCGGTAGCTATGATAATTTGCTTATTTTAAGATAAGTCTAGCGCGATGTGACTGAATGTACTAATGACAGCTATAAGTGCCATTGATATGTGACTATTTAACGTCTTTGTGTCTTAACCTGTCGATTCTTTTAAATAACCATATAAGATTAAAAAGGGTTAAAAAGCATTTAACTCAGTGTTCCCAGAAGATAGTTCTTTCTTCGTTTGAGATGGTTTAGTAACAAGCGAAAGTTTTTTAAAGTTAGCTGAATGACTTCAGTGACTTCAAAGAATATGTGTTAGGCTTTAAAAACATTGTCTAGGTCGAAACTGTGATTACACATGAAAAGATTAAAGGGCTTAAAATATATTAATAAAAAATCATAGAAAAGATAAGACCTGTAAACTTATCGATTATGAGAATTCTCTGTTTTTACTACTTTTCATTTCGAACTCAGGAACAAGTCACAAATTATAAAAATATAAACAATTTACATAAATAAAATAACCGTTTAAACAAACGTTATCTGAAATCCCGGTTATATCTCAAGTCAGTAGAACAACAATAAATGTTAATGACATTCAAAGACGCCATCTTTATTACTGTAAGACATCCAAAATTCACCACCACTTTCTACTACGTCAAACAATAGCACCATTAGCAGACCGCATAGATATTGTTTGCACAACTTATAGCATTATCAACACCAAAAAGTGTAAAAAATGTAACCATATTATTGAACAGCCTCAGACTATCAATAAAACCATATAAGCAAACAGAAATTTCTTATAATAAAAAAAGACATTTCTCTTGCCCGACAATTTCTCCCTGTGGTGAAAAATGGATGCTTTTGGATCATCATTTGAATACTATTCATCACTCCTGTATTAACCTTGCTCTGTGGCGTTTCTGACCTTCATTGGTCAAATCATTACTTACATTCAAGACAAACTGAAGCTACTTTACGCTACCTGTAATTAAGATAGTTTTATTTTAGCTTCTAATATCTCAGTTTCTTTCACATTTACCTTTTTAATTATTTTATCTTGTATTACGACAGTTCCTAGATACGTTTTAACTACTTAAAAATTTAGTTGTATTTTTCTTTCTTTTATTGCATTCTCACGTCTTTAAAATACTGACCTAACCACTTAAGTGTTGTCAGGTTGTTTAAATTGATATCACTGATAAATAAAACTTGTCATTTGTCCATTAAATATCAAGCCACACCAATGTCAATTTGATATTTTCATTAAAGTTCGCTTTTTGCTCTGGAAAAGGCAAAAGAAAACAACTGAACTTTATAGTTCTAACTATCCACACTATATCAAGTACCTTGGAAGCTATTTGTAATTAATACGATTTGATTTAAGTGACTAGAGAGCGTGAAGAAAAATGCTATCTGTCAGATTTCTCAGTCTGTTTGGATTCACTTTCCCTTGAAATCAACATAAGGAAATGTTATCGACGTCATAACTCAAAGTACCTCAAAGCAGCACGTTAAGAAATCACGTGATACAGATAAGCACCAGTAAGTGAAGAATGTTTCAATATTTCACATAACCGCACTGCTTATTATTTCTACTGTCATACACACATATGTATATATTGTACTTTGTTCAATGTCGTGACGTATAAATTATCTGTGAAACATAATTTCTCTTTGGTTATTAAAATAAATATTATTCTAAGACTTTTTTTCATCTTGCATGATGTTTACTTATTGCTAAGATAATTTATTTTGAAAAACCATGAATAGCAGTACTGACATATAAGACTAATATTGGCATTTAACACATTACTAAGTGACAGCTTGTGTAAGTATATAACATGATTCAAACAACTATCACATTTAACACATTACTAAGTAAAAGCTTGTGTAACTATATCACATGATTCAGACAACTATCACATTTAACACATTACTAAGTGACAGTTTGTGTAACTATATAACATGATTCAGACAACTATCACATTTAACACAATACTAAGTGACAGTTTGTGTAACTATATAACATGATTCAGACAACTATCACATTTAACACAATACTAAGTTAAAGCTTGTGTAACTATATAACATGATTAAGACAACTATCACATTTAACACAATACTAAGAGACAGCTTGTGTAACTATATAACATGATTCAGACAACTATCACATTTAACACATTACTAAGTGACAGCTTGTGTAACTATATAACATGATTCAGACAACTATCACATTTAACACAATACTAAGTGAAAGCTTGTGTAACTATATAACATGATTCAGACAACTATCATATTTAACACAATACTAAGAGACAGCTTGTGTAACTATATAACATGATTCAGACAACTATCACATTTAACACATTACTAAGTGACAGCTTGTGTAACTATATAACATGATTCAGACAACTATCACATTTAACACAATACTAAGTGACAGCTTGTGTAACTATATAACATGATTCAGACAACTATCACATTTAACACAATACTAAGTGACAGCTTGTGTAACTATATAACATGATTCAGACAACTATCACATTTAACACAATACTGAGAGACAGTTTGTGTAACTATATAACATGATTCAAACAACTATCACATTTAACACATTACTAAGTGACAGTTTGTGTAACTATATAACATGATTCAAACAACTATCACATTTAACACATTACTAAGTGACAGTTTGTGTAACTATATAACATGATTCAAACAACTATCACATTTAACACATTACTAAGTGACAGTTTGTGTAACTATATAACATGATTCAAACAACTATCACATTTAACACATTACTAAGTGACAGTTTGTGTAACTATATAACATGATTCAAACAACTATCAAATTTAACACATTACTAAGTGACAGCTTGCGTAACTATATCACATGATTCAGACAACTATCACATTTAACACAATACTAAGTGACAGCTTGTGTAACTATATAACATGATTCAGACAACTATCACATTTAACACAATACTGAGACTAAGTTTATGTAACTATATAGCATGATTTAGACAACTGAGTGCCACATTCAACACATTTCTGATAGACAGTTTGTGTAACAAAATAACACGATTCAGACAACTGAGTGCCACATTTAACACATTTTTGATAGACAGTTTGCGTAACTATATAGCATGATTCAGACAACTGAGTGCCACATTCAAAACATCTCTGATAGACAGTTTGTGTAACTAAATAACATGATTCAGACAACTGAGTGCCACATTTAACACATTTCAGATAGACAGCTTGTGTAACTATATAACATGATTCAGACAACTGAGTGCTACATTTAACACATTTCTGATAGACAGCTTGTGCAACTATATAACATGATTCAGACAATTGAGTGCCGCATTTAACACATTTCTGATAGACAGTTTGTGTAACTATATAGCATGATTCAGACAACTGAGTGCCACATTTAACACATTTCTGACAGACAGCTTGTGTAACTATATAACATGATTCAGACAACTGAGTGCCACATTTAACACATTTCTGATAGACAGCTTGTGTAACTATATAACATGATTCAGACAACTGAGTGCCACATTTAACACATTTCTGATAGACAGCTTGTGTAACTATATAGCATGATTCAGACAACTATCACATTTAACACATTACTAAGTGACAGGTGGTGTAACTATATAACATAATTCAGACAACTATCACATTTAACACATTACTAAGTGACAGTTTGTGTAACTATATAACATGATCAAACAACTATCACATTTAACACATTACTAAGTGACAGTTTGTGTAACTATATAACAGGATTCAGACAACTATCACATTTAACACAATACTAAGTAACAGCTTGTGTAACTTTCTAACATGATTCAGACAACTATCACATTTAACACATTACTAAGTGACAGCTTGTGTAACTATATAACATGATTCAGACAACTATGACATTTAACACAGTACTAAGTGACAGCTTGTGTAACTATATAACATGATTCAGACAACTACCACATTTAACACAATACTAAGTGACAGCTTGTGTAACTATATAACATGATTCAGACAACTATCACATTTAACCCAATACTGAGAGACAGTTTATGTAACTATATAGCATGATTCAAACAACTATCACATTTAACACATTACTGAGAGACAGTTTATGTAACTATATAACGTGATTCAGACAACTATCACATTTAACACAATACTAAGTAACAGCTTGTGTAACTATATAACATGATTCAGGCAACTATCACATTTAACACAATACTTAGTGACAGTTTGTGTAACTATATAACATGATTCAGACAACTATCACATTTAACACAATACTAAGTGACAGCTTGTGTAACTATATAACATGATTCAGACAACTATCACATTTAACACAATACTGAGAGACAGTTTATGTAACTATATAGCATGATTCAAACAACTATCACATTTAACACATTACTGAGAGACAGTTTATGTAACTATATAACGTGATTCAGACAGCTATCACATTTAACACAATATTAAGTAACAGCTTGTGTAACTATATAACATGATTCAGGCAACTATCACATTTAACACAATACTTAGTGACAGCTTGTGTAACTATATAACATGATTCAGACAACTATCACATTTAACACATTACTAAGTGACAGGTTGTGTAACTATATAACATGATTCAGACAACTATCACATTTAACACATTACTAAGTGACAGTTTGTGTAACTATATAACATGATTCAAACAACTATCACATTTAACACATTACTAAGTGACAGTTTGTGTAACTATATAACATGATTCAAACAACTATCACATTTAACACATTACTAAGTGACAGGTTGTGTAACTATATAACATGATTCAAACAACTATCAAATTTAACACATTACTAAGTGACAGCTTGTGTAACTATATAACATGATTCAGACAACTATCACATTTAACACAATACTAAGTGACAGCTTGCGTAACTATATCACATGATTCAGACAACTATCACATTTAACACAATACTAAGTGACAGCTTGTGTAACTATATAACATGATTCAGACAACTATCACATTTAACACAATACTGAGACACAGTTTATGTAACTATATAGCATGATTCAGACAACTGAGTGCCACATTTAACACATTTCTGATAGACAGTTTTTGTAACTATATAGCATGATTCAGACAGCTGAGTGCCACATTCAAAACATCTCTGATAGACAGTTTGTGTAACTAAATAACATGATTCAGACAACTGAGTGCCACATTTAACACATTTCTGATAGACAGCTTGTGTAACTATATAACATGATTCAGACAATTGAGTGCCGCATTTAACACATTTCTGATAGACAGTTTGTGTAACTATATGGCATGATTCTGACAACTGAGTGCCACATTTAACACATTTCTGACAGACAGCTTGTGTAACTATATAACATGATTCAGACAACTGAGTGCCACATTTAACACATTTCTGATAGACAGCTAGTGTAACTATATAACATGATTCAGACAACTGAGTGCCGCATTTAACACATTTCTGATAGACAGTTTGTGTAACTATATAACATGATTCAGACAACTGAGTGCCACATTTAACATATTTCTGATAGACAGCTTGTGTAACTATATAGCATGATTCAGACAACTGAGTGCCACATTTAACACATTTCTGATAGACAGCTTGTGTTACTATATAACATGATTCAGACAACTGAGTGCCACATTTAACACATTTCTGATATACAGCTTGTGTAACTATGTAACATGATTCAGACAACTGAGTGCCACATTTAACACATTTCTGACAGACAGCTTGTGTAACTATATAACATGATTCAGACAATTGAGTGCCGCATTTAACACATTTCTGATAGACAGTTTGTGTAACTATATAGCATGATTCAGACAACTATCACATTTAACACATTACTAAGTGACAGGTGGTGTAACTATATAACATAATTCAGACAACTATCACATTTAACACATTACTAAGTGACAGTTTGTGTAACTATATAACATGATCAAACAACTATCACATTTAACACATTACTAAGTGACAGTTTGTGTAACTATATAACAGGATTCAGACAACTATCACATTTAACACAATACTAAGTAACAGCTTGTGTAACTTTCTAACATGATTCAGACAACTATCACATTTAACACATTACTAAGTGACAGCTTGTGTAACTATATAACATGATTCAGACAACTATGACATTTAACACAATACTAAGTGACAGCTTGTGTAACTATATAACATGATTCAGACAACTACCACATTTAACACAATACTAAGTGACAGCTTGTGTAACTATATAACATGATTCAGACAACTATCACATTTAACCCAATACTGAGAGACAGTTTATGTAACTATATAGCATGATTCAAACAACTATCACATTTAACACATTACTGAGAGACAGTTTATGTAACTATATAACGTGATTCAGACAACTATCACATTTAACACAATACTAAGTAACAGCTTGTGTAACGATATAACATGATTCAGGCAACTATCACATTTAACACAATACTTAGTGACAGCTTGTGTAACAAAATAACATGATTCAGACAACTATCACATTTAACACATTACTAAGTGACAGCTTGTGTAACTATATAACATGATTCATACAACTATCACATTTAACACATTACTAAGTGACAGGTGGTGTAACTATATAACATGATTCAGACAACTATCACATTTAACACATTACTAAGTGACAGTTTGTGTAACTATATAACATGATTCAAACAACTATCACATTTAACACATTACTAAGTGACAGTTTGTGTAACTATATAACATGATTCAAACAACTATCAAATTTAACACATTACTAAGTGACAGCTTGCGTAACTATATCACATGATTCAGACAACTATCACATTTAACACAATACTAAGTGACAGCTTGTGTAACTATATAACATGATTCAGACAACTATCACATTTAACACAATACTGAGACTAAGTTTATGTAACTATATAGCATGATTTAGACAACTGAGTGCCACATTCAACACATTTCTGATAGACAGTTTGTGTAACAAAATAACACGATTCAGACAACTGAGTGCCACATTTAACACATTTTTGATTGACAGTTTGCGTAACTATATAGCATGATTCAGACAACTGAGTGCCACATTCAAAACATCTCTGATAGACAGTTTGTGTAACTAAATAACATGATTCAGACAACTGAGTGCCACATTTAACACATTTCAGATAGACAGCTTGTGTAACTATATAACATGATTCAGACAACTGAGTGCTACATTTAACACATTTCTGACAGACAGCTTGTGTAACTATATAACATGATTCAGACAACTGACTGCCACATTTAACACATTTCTGATAGACAGCTTGTGTAACTATATAACATGATTCAGACAACTGAGTGCCGCATTTAACACATTTCTGATAAACAGTTTGTGTAACTATATAGCATGATTCAGACAACTGAGTGCCACATTTAACACATTTCTGATAGACAGCTTGTGTAACTATATAGCATGATTCAGACAACTATCACATTTAACACATTACTAAGTGACAGGTGGTGTAACTATATAACATAATTCAGACAACTATCACATTTAACACATTACTAAGTGACAGTTTGTGTAACTATATAACATGATCAAACAACTATCACATTTAACACATTACTAAGTGACAGTTTGTGTAACTATATAACAGGATTCAGACAACTATCACATTTAACACAATACTAAGTAACAGCTTGTGTAACTTTCTAACATGATTCAGACAACTATCACATTTAACACATTACTAAGTGACAGCTTGTGTAACTATATAACATGATTCAGACAACTATGACATTTAACACAATACTAAGTGACAGCTTGTGTAACTATATAACATGATTCAGACAACTACCACATTTAACACAATACTAAGTGACAGCTTGTGTAACTATATAACATGATTCAGACAACTATCACATTTAACCCAATACTGAGAGACAGTTTATGTAACTATATAGCATGATTCAAACAACTATCACATTTAACACATTACTGAGAGACAGTTTATGTAACTATATAACGTGATTCAGACAACTATCACATTTAACACAATACTAAGTAACAGCTTGTGTAACTATATAACATGATTCAGGCAACTATCACATTTAACACAATACTTAGTGACAGTTTGTGTAACTATATAACATGATTCAGACAACTATCACATTTAACACAATACTGAGAGACAGTTTATGTAACTATATAGCATGATTCAAACAACTATCACATTTAACACATTACTGAGAGACAGTTTATGTAACTATATAACGTGATTCAGACAGCTATCACATTTAACACAATATTAAGTAACAGCTTGTGTAACTATATAACATGATTCAGGCAACTATCACATTTAACACAATACTTAGTGACAGCTTGTGTAACTATATAACATGATTCAGACAACTATCACATTTAACACATTACTAAGTGACAGGTTGTGTAACTATATAACATGATTCAGACAACTATCACATTTAACACATTACTAAGTGACAGTTTGTGTAACTATATAACATGATTCAAACAACTATCACATTTAACACATTACTAAGTGACAGTTTGTGTAACTATATAACATGATTCAAACAACTATCACATTTAACACATTACTAAGTGACAGTTTGTGTAACTATATAACATGATTCAAACAACTATCAAATTTAACACATTACTAAGTGACAGCTTGTGTAACTATATAACATGATTCAGACAACTATCACATTTAACACAATACTAAGTGACAGCTTGCGTAACTATATCACATGATTCAGACAACTATCACATTTAACACAATACTAAGTGACAGCTTGTGTAACTATATAACATGATTCAGACAACTATCACATTTAACACAATACTGAGACACAGTTTATGTAACTATATAGCATGATTCAGACAACTGAGTGCCACATTTAACACATTTCTGATAGACAGTTTTTGTAACTATATAGCATGATTCAGACAGCTGAGTGCCACATTCAAAACATCTCTGATAGACAGTTTGTGTAACTAAATAACATGATTCAGACAACTGAGTGCCACATTTAACACATTTCTGATAGACAGCTTGTGTAACTATATAACATGATTCAGACAATTGAGTGCCGCATTTAACACATTTCTGATAGACAGTTTGTGTAACTATATGGCATGATTCTGACAACTGAGTGCCACATTTAACACATTTCTGACAGACAGCTTGTGTAACTATATAACATGATTCAGACAACTGAGTGCCACATTTAACACATTTCTGATAGACAGCTAGTGTAACTATATAACATGATTCAGACAACTGAGTGCCACATTTAACATATTTCTGATAGACAGCTTTTGTAACTATATAGCATGATTCAGACAACTGAGTGCCACATTTAACACATTTCTGATAGACAGCTTGTGTAACTATATAACATGATTCAGACAACTGAGTGCCACATTTAACACATTTCTGATATACAGCTTGTGTAACTATGTAACATGATTCAGACAACTGAGTGCCACATTTAACACATTTCTGACAGACAGCTTGTGTAACTATATAACATGATTCAGACAATTGAGTGCCGCATTTAACACATTTCTGATAGACAGTTTGTGTAACTATATAGCATGATTCAGACAACTGAGTGCCACATTTAACACATTTCTGATAGACAGCTTGTGTAACTATGTAACTTGATTCAGACAACTGAGTGCCACATTTAACACATTTCTGATAGACAGCTTGTGTTACTATATAACATGATTCAGACAACTGAGTGCCACATTTAACACATTTCTGATAGACAGCTTGTGTTACTATATAACATGATTCAGACAACTGAGTGCCACATTTAACCATCTCTGATAGACAACTGGTGTTATTACATAACACGATTCAGACAACTGAGTGCCACATCTAACCATGTTTGGTGGACAGCTTGTGTAACTACATAATATGATTCAGACAACTGAGTGCCACTTTTAACAGCGTATTGATCAAGAGAGAAATAAGGTGTGTTAGTACATTTTTAGAATTTGAAGGAAAAATATCCCAGTTTTTTATTAAACTACACATTTTTAATGCTGTCCATATAGGTATTGAATATTATAAACGTTTAAATGAGACTTACTTTCTATCCCACTCGTACCTTTGTATCTAACAGTTATGTTTGTGTTGCTTCTTTGTTTCATCAAAAACAACTCCTTTCCCACAACTGGTTGCAGACAGTAGCTTTAAACACACTCGTCTTATTTTGTGTCACTTTCTGAGGCTTGAGACCGTATGTTAAACATAACAGAACATATACGTCTGCCATTGTGAATGATTGTTTATCGCAACCTCTATTTCTCAACGTCACATTATTTTTGCCAACGTCACATTCACAGCTCCTTTGGCGCCATCTATAGTGAATGATTCACTACAGACGGCGCCAATGGTACAAGGTTAGTGCCAAGGTGCTGCCAGCTTGTCACGGTGCCATCCACTGTTTATTTGTGAAGTTAATTCTTGAAATCCAGGTAATCTGAACATACACTGTCCATGATATTTGAATACAGATTATACACACTATACATATATTTTACACTCTTCTGAGTGACTCTATATTTTATATGTTGATGACAGGTCTGTAGGCCTACTTTGCTGGGCCTGATAACTTTAAGTTATATATTATATATATAGGCCTATATATTTATTCATGATTAAAAAATAAGACAAACACCTCAGTGTGCCATTCTGAAATTTGTCAAAAAAGGTGGTCTCAGAATGCATAATTCAGGCTTTTCTTTTATGTTTTTATTTAAAAAATTTCCGGGGGACATGCCCCTGGACACCCCTAGCATGGCTTCGCGCCTCCGCGCTTGCACCAAGCACTCAAACTAAAATCCCCCAAATGACCATTTCTGACTACTCCTCTGGTGAAGGTTAAATAATAAATAGGTCACTAGGGCTAATTGCTAGGCTTAGGTTAATATGTAAGGATGAGCGAATTGACTATTTAGACTTGTGAGATCAGTTCAATGGAAAAAGAAGATGTTTTGAATGGGTGGTTTGCATTTAGATACGATAAGAGAAGGCTTGTTTGCTAGGACTATTAACACAGCTGTAAGGAAAGTTTGAAACTAGGACTAGACAATGGTGAGTGTTAGGATAATTTAAACGCAAAAATAATAAGAGGCAGAAATAGTTTAACATATAAAATGAGTACAGTTCTAAAGTTAGGCTTAATTGTTATTGTTGTGATGCTGGAAGTATACGAAACAAAACAGATAACTTTAGGGCACTGGAAGGAACAGAAGATTTTGATATAATGGAAATAACTGAAACGTAGTTAAATGTAGATGAATTTTGAGGACAGAAATTTCTGTGAGCTGCAAGGTTGCAGGCTATTTAATAAGGACAGAGTAGTGAAGAGAGGAAGGAGTGACTTTATATGTAAAGTGTGAGTTACGTACTTTAAAAGCTGAAAATATCAACGACAATAAAGACCAGGAGATTGAATCAATTTGGGTTTTCATTAGCAGAGGTAAAGGGAACAATTATAGAGGATATCTGTTACAAACTACCAGGTGATACTAATGAAATTTAGGAGAAACTTTACAATGACATTAACTTTTCAACCAGTAATAAAACTATAGTTATGAGTAATTTTAGTTTCAGGCATTTGTAATCATAAATGCTGGAGACAAACCATGAGAGAGAAAGAATTTTTTTAAACTGTTCAAGATGGTTTTCTTCACCAATTGATAAAGAAATCTACAACAAAGAAGACTATTTCAGGATCATTGTTAGCTTCTAATATAGAAATCACTGAGTGGGTGGGAATTTGGAACAACCTGGTGCAAGTGATCATTGGTGTATAAGATGTTTATTTGTTTTTTGAATTTCGCACAAAGCTACTCGAGGGCTGTCTGCGCTAGCCGTCCCTAATTTAACAGTGTAAGACTAGAGAGAAGGTAGCTAGTCATCACCACCCACCGCCAACTCTTGGGCTACTCTTTTACCAACGAATAGTGGGATTGACCGTCACATTATAATGACCCCACGGCTGAAAGGGCGAACATGTTTGGCGCGACGGGGATGCGAACCCGCGACCCTCAGATTACGAGTCGCACGCCTTAACGCGCTTGGCCATGCCGGGCCAGGTATATATGATACAAAGCTTTGCTGCATATAGAGATCAGAAATAATGATATTATAGTTAGAAGTTTCAAAAAAAGCAAATTTTGAAGGGGTGTGACAAGAATTATCACAACAGATTTTCCACATCTGATCAGTGTCTAAGAATACCTCAGCTTCACAAAATTTGTGGAGATATGCTTTTTAAATGTTCAAGATAAAAATATTCCTCATAGAAAAAAAAGGTAGTTACAAGTAAAAATCAACTTGGCTCATAAAGAGTATAAGCGATACAATTATTGAAAAGCATAATAAATTTGTGGAATTTAAATTGAATGGTAATTTGGGAGAATTAAAAGATTATAGAATATCAAAAATTTGGTGAAATGGGAAATTATGACGTCATAAAGAATGAATGAGGAAAGTTTGGTAAGAAATGTAAAAAATAACAGTTAGGTTTTATTCAAATACAAAGAGTAAACAAAATGATAGAATGATGATAGTGCCCTTCAAGGATGATAAAGGATGGTTCATATCTGATGATTATGAGATAACTGGGTTATTAAATTTTGATTTTTCTTCTGTCTAGACAAGTAAAGATTTAAACTGTGTATTATATCTTGAACATTTTATAATTGAAAATAAGAATGAACAAGATTACGATATTAATTCTGCGTTTGTTAAAATACAACTGGAAAGCTTAAAGAACAATAAGTTTCCTTGGTTAGAGAATATTTTCCTAATAGTTTTGAAGGAGGTTAAGGATTGGATATGTGAGGCACTTGCCAAACTTTTTTCTAAGTCCTTGAATAATGAATAATTACCAACAGATTGCAAATTAGCTAATGTCACTCCTATCTTCAAGGGAGCTGTTATATGTTGTTCAAGTAACTACAGGGCTGATGGTCTTACATCATTTGTGGGAAAAGTTTTGGAAAATCTGATTAAAGGTGCTTTGCAAAGTCATTTAATATGGTTTGACAAATTTTGTCTTACAAATCTTTTGGCATTCTTTAAAAATTTACTGCTTATGTAGGTGAGTGAATTTGGTGTGTATGGATTTTCAGAAAGCATTAATGTTACAAGTGTGGTACCTCAGGGCTCAGTCTAAGTACCTTTGCTCTTTTTGATTTACATCAATGATATAGTAAAGTAATGGTAATTAAATTACTTAAAGTTGCCAGTGATATTAAGGTCTTTGGTGTAAAGAGGATGTTGCCAATTTTCAAGAGGATTTAGAACATTTGTTAAATTTGATAAATAAACGGAAAATGGATTTTAGTTATAAATGCTAGATAATGCATGTGGATTATGATAATATGAATTATAAGCATAATTTGGATAGGAATAACTTTAAGTGTCATGAAAGAAAAGGATTTGGTGTAATAGTTGATCAGTTTCTTAAGCCATACAAGTAAAGTGTTATTGTTTGAGGAAGAACAAATAGGAAATTTACAGAATTATTAAATACAAGTCTGAAGAGGTTATAAAGTCATTGTATAGGTCCTTGGTTAGGCTAAATTTGGAGTATTGTGTTCAGTCTTGGGCTCCTTACATTAGGAAGGACATGGAATTGTTGGGAAGGGTTGAGAGGAGGGTTTTTAGAATGGTGCCTATGATGAACAGGTTGACATATGAGGAGAGATTAAGATCTCTCACACTGTTTTCTCTTGAAAAGAGAAGAGCTGTGGAGATTTGAGTGAGGTGTTTAAGATTGTAAAGGGACTTAATAGTGCTGATGTATAATCCTTTTATCATATGTAACTCTGAGACTAGGGGACATAAGTATACATTTTGTCTGGGTAGGAGTCATCTTCGGCTAAGACAGTTTCATTTTTCTTACAGGGTTGTTGGTCTTCTGAAATAGGTTGCTTTCAGATGTAATGGACATAGTAAATCTAAGTTAGTTTAAGAGAAATCCTGATAAGTATATGAACGACAAAGGCTAGCCTTAAGGTTTTATTTATTTGTTTATTAATAGTTTTAGTCTAGTGTAGAGGATGAGACAGCTGAGGTGGACCAGTAAGTTCCATGTTGTCCCAAAACATCATGTTACAGTGTAGAGGATGAGACAGCTGAGGTGGACCAGTAAGTTCCATGTTGTCCCAAAACATCATGTTATGTTATCTGTCTTGTTCTTAGTCTGATAGACAATAGTGTCTACTACTATCATGCTAAAGCAGTGTAGTTGCACTGATCTATGCCTAATGGACAATAGTGTGAACCATATTATATTACATTTGTCTAGTTACCAAGACTTCAGTTTCATGGAATATAGTATATATGTCTATCATGCTAAACTGTTGTTGTAGTCCTTATTCTATTGTAATTAATTATAGCATCTTTTTCTATTAAGATAATATAATATAGTTGTTTTTATTTTGGTCTAATGGATTATATCGTCTATCTATATGAAGCTGAAATAGTGTATGTACCCTGATCTGAGGCTAATGGACGATGACGTCTACCTTTATTAAACTAAACTGATTGATGCACTCTTTCAGAAAGGTCCGATTGAACAAAAGAAACTTACGTACATGAAATTACCTTAGGAGAGGGGTTTTATCTCGTGAAGTTACTCAAAACAATGAAGGTGCTCTGAAAACAGTGTTCTCGGAGGAGTGAACCAAGATAGCGCAGGACCTTGTCAGCATTCTGTTAATGTCATGATATCTTTGGTATTTATAGTCCATTCTGAAGTGAAATATCATACACTGTAAAGAAGTAATGCTGTCTCTACCAAATCTTCATATAATGTGTTGTATAATGACCAGTCATTTGTATTTCACTTCATACGACAGATTATCAGATTTTTATAGAAGTGTGATCTGAGGTAGAAGAGTGGTACTAGATTATAACAGTGTTCTTGTCTTGTTTTAGCTCAAATAAACTTCAGTTAATCTTTGATTATTTCGTGTACTTGATATGTATATAAACATATACTATATAAACACATGTTTATATTATATATACATATACTATATAAACACATGTTTTTCAGCTGGAATTGCGTACACAGAAGAAGAACTGAAGGCATTAGGGTTAGTTGTTTTATATACTTCACAATAGTCCGATAGATAATTCATAATTTAGTATTTGAGTCAAATACTGAACAAATTTTGTAATTTTTATAAGCCCGGGATTTTGTTCTTAAGATTGTAAACAAAGTAACAATAGTAATATTTTAATAAAGTGTAGATAAACTAGGTTTCAACTAGGCATACAACAGCTGATCTCTAAATTGCGTTAAAGTGAAAACTACTTATAATAATCTTGCATGTTGTTAGATCATTACTACAATTATATTAGGAAGAAGTTATCATTTGTTTGAGATGTTCATTGAATGCTGAGAGAAATTTTAAGATTTGGTTTATTTTGTTTTTAGCTGAATCTTCAACAAAGAGCTAGTCGTTACATTTAAATGTAAGCATACAGTAAGTTTACGAATCAAAATATACGTTTTTATCATAACATATGTGGTCTGTTTTAATTCCCCTAGTGAGTGTTTAAGGCAAGAGAAGTTTATTGTTCTGAGTGACGAAATTTATGCCAGAACCCATTTTAGTGGTCAGCATGTGAGCCTCTACAAGGTCAGCTTTTGCATATTGTGTTTATTATCGTAATGATCCATGGAAAATGGAATTATGTTAGAGTAGTGTACCTACACTAATTTATTATTGACGACTACTTTTATTGCCAGACATTAAAAGCATAAGTTCTTTAAAATTATCCAGTCTTACGATAATATAGTAAGTTCACTCTTAAAACTAGATCAGTGGTTCTAATCTTTTCTGACTTGTGACACACTACGACACTCCGAAAATCATCGTGTCACACCTGGAAAGCCTTAATGATTATTTTAGGTACACGTTACACGGCAAGCGTTAAAAACCTTAGAACGAATATCACGGCCAAAGCAAGAGATAATGATGTCATTGTGCATCACGTTTAGATACACGTAACACAGAAAAGTTAACATAAAAAGCCTAAGAACGAAAATCACGGCCAAAGCAAGAGATAATGATGTCATTGTGCATCACGTTTAGATACACGTAACACAGAAGAGTTAACATAAAAAGCCTAAGAACGAAAATCACGGCCAAAGCAAGAGATAATGATGTCATTGTGCATCACGTTTAGATACACGTAACACAGAAGAGTTAACATAAAAAGCCTAAGAACGAAAATCACGGCCAAAGCAAGAGATAATAATGTCATTGTGCATCACGTTTAGATACACGTAACACAGAAGAGTTAACATAAAAAGCCTTAGAACGAATATCACGGCCAAAGCAAGAGATAATAATGTCATTGTGCATCACGTTTAGATACACGTAACACAGAAGAGTTAACATAAAAAGCCTTAGAACGAAAATCACAAAAGCCTAATATTCTATGACAATACTATCACTTGTTTTGGTCGTGAGTGTCGTTCTAAGGCTTTTTAACTATTTTGTGGTACAGCAGAAATATCAAAACTTTTTATGTTTACATATGTTTTCAATGTGACGCTTGTGTCTGCTTCCGAGAGCAAATCAAATTGAAGCGAGGCTCTAACGTAGACAAACAAGCTCGCAGTTCATCATCGACTATAAGAAGCCTCTCTCTCTTTCTGGCTTTAATTTCAGTCAATGCTGAAAATCCTGTTTCGCAAAACCATGAAGATACAAATGAAAGCAGAACTTCAACTGCTTTTGAACTGATTGCAGGATATGAATTTTTAATGGAGATCCAAAACTCATCCAAGCTCTTTTCAAGAAACAATAACTGATAAAATTTGTCGTTTCGTAAATCAATGAGCTGTTCTTCCTCCTCAGTTGTAAGATTTGTTGTCTCGTTGATTCCGAATGAATAGGTCACCCAGTTATATTCATCAACAGCAAGTGACGAAAAGTAATGTTTCAGTGTGGACTGTAGGTCGCTTAATGTATTCAAAATTTGAGGGACAATTTTTTTCTTTGATGGACATTCGTAAACAGAAGGAAAACAATCTAGGACTCCTTTCGAGATCTTATTCTTCCACAGGGTCACCTTTTCATCGAAGGCCTTCAGTTTGGACGTTGCAGTAATAATGTTTTCAGATGGACCTTGGAGACTTAAGTTCAGAGAATTTAATTTGTCAAACAAGTCGGAGAGAAATTGAACCTTGAGCCACCAGATCTCATCATGAAAAGAAAATTCAAAACTTGCTTTCTCAACCTCCAAGAAACAAATTACTTCGGTTTTTAGTTGGACAAGACGTTTTAAAACCTTTCCTATCGAAAGCCATCAAACTTCAGTGTGATACAATAGCTTTTTGTAGTCTGAATCCATCGACTCACAGAGAAGAGAGAAAAGTCGAGATTGAAATGGCCGAGACTTGATGAAATTCACCACTTGAATAACTTGATTCATAACAGACTGCAAATCTTTTAGCAAAGATTTGGAGGCGAGCGCCTCTCTGTGAATCATGCAGTGAACAATCCTAATGTTTGGATTTTGTTGGCGCACCAGAGTAACGAATCCCAGCTTTTTTCCTTACATTGAAGGACAGCCATCGGTGTAAACACTGACACAGTTATTCCAGTATAGTTTAAAGAGCAAAATGTTTTCATTCACCAACTCGAATATGTCTTGGCCTTTCGCTGTACTTTTTAAATCTTTGCAAAATAAATATTCGTTTACGATTTTTCCATCTTTTATGAATCGAACAAAACCCAGAACTTGAGCTTTTCCACTAACGTCAGTAGATTCATCAACTTGAAGAGACCATAGCAGAGACTATTCATCTTCAGGCACTTCGAAGTGCTTGGAAACTTGATCCTTCAAATCCGACGACAAGTCCACAATTCTGTGCGAAATTGTGTCATTGGACAGTGGAACGTGCTTAATCTTTTTGGCGGCATCCGTTCCAAGCATAGTTTCAACGATATTTGCTAACGCTGGTACAATGACTGATTCGGCCTCCGTATGTGCTTTCTTGCATTTTGCCAACAATTGAGCAACCTTATAACTTGCAATCAATCCTTTTTCGGGCAGCTTCATGTAGTTTCCAAGCTTCCTTGATTGTTCATGTTGTTGAGTCGCGAGATTCTCAAAGTATTCTTTTGGTTTATCCTTCACAACTGAATATTTTGTTTCCAAGTGTCTCTTCAGTTTGCTATGAACAAGCGCCTCGTTCGATAAAGCTGCATTACAGAGTAGGCAGAATGGTAATTGAGAATGTTCCGATTCCAAAGCGAAAAAACCGTATTCGATGTATTCGTTTTTGTACTTTTGTTTGATTCCTTGCTTTTGATTCAACACATTCTCCTTTGCAGCACCAGACTTACTTAAATATTTTTCCATGGATAAATTATAAAGCTAATTCATACCCGATAAGCACGAAGTTCTGCAGTTGATATAAAATTCCTACCTACAGCATAGTAGCTGTAGCTTACCTCAAAATAAGAACGTGTTCCAGAAAGCAGTTTGATTGTTTGATGCATCATTTATGACGTACGAAGCGCTTGTTACACCGCAATTAAACTAACAGCCGAACCGTTGCTGTCGAGAATGAAATTTAAGTATGAACTTCTTAGTGCTCGAGTTCAATGAAACCCATCGAATGTTTTGGAAGGTTTCAGAGTGTCTCTATAGTAACTTTTATTAACTGATGTGTTCGACTTGCTTGTAAAATCCCAAGAAAGTTGAATGTGTTTCAAAAACACCGTGGCACACCTGCCAATCTCTCGCGGCACACAGGTTGAGAATCACTGAATTAGATAGTTAAATTGTTAATTGTGTAGTTGACTAATACTCTTGAAACTAGATAGTTAGATCGTTAATTGTGTAGTTTACTAATACTCTTGAAACTAGATAGATCGTTAATTGTGTAGTTGACTGATACTCTTGAAACTAGATAGACCGTTAATTGTGTAGTTGACTGATACTCTTGAAACTAGATAGATCGTTAATTGTGTAGTTGACTAATACTCTTGAAACTAGATAGATCGTTAATTGTGTAGTTGACTAAAACTCTTGAAACTAGATAGTTAAATCGTTAATTGTGTAGTTGACTAATACTCTTGAAACTAGATAGTTAGATCGTTAATTGTGTAGTTGACTAATACTCTTGAAACTAGATAGATCGTTAATTGTGTAGTTGACTGATACTCTTGAAACTAGATAGATCGTTAATTGTGTAGTTGACTAAAACTCTTGAAACTAGATAGTTAAATCGTTAATTGTGTAGTTGACTAATACTCTTGAAACTAGATAGTTAGATCGTTAATTGTG
This sequence comes from Tachypleus tridentatus, assembly GCF_004210375.1. NCBI lineage: Eukaryota > Metazoa > Arthropoda > Merostomata > Xiphosura > Limulidae > Tachypleus > Tachypleus tridentatus. Next base: position 114,063,968 of record NC_134828.1, read on the forward strand.
TAGTTGACTGATACTCTTGAAACTAGATAGATCGTTAATTGTGTAGTTGACTAAAACTCTTGAAACTAGATAGTTAAATCGTTAATTGTGTAGTTCACTAATACTCTTGAAACTAGATAGTTAGATCGTTAATTGTGTAGTTGACTAATACTCTTGAAACTAGATAGATCGTTAATTGTGTAGTTGACTAATACTCTTGAAACTAGATAGTTAGATCGTTAATTGTGTAGTTGACTAATACTCTTGAAACTAGATAGACCGTTAATTGTGTAGTTGACTAATACTCTTGAAACTAGATAGTTAAATCGTTAATTGTGTAGTTGACTAATACTCTTGAAACTAGATAGTTTGATCGTTAATTGTGTAGTTAACTAATACTTTTGAAACTAGATAGATAGTTAATTGTGTAGTTGACTAATACTCTTAAAACTAGATAGTTAGATCGTTAATTGTGTAGTTGACTAATACTCTTGAAACTAGATAGATCGTTAATTGTGTAGTTGACTAATACTCTTGAAACTAGATAGATCGTTAATTGTGTAGTTGACTGATACTCTTGAAACTAGATAGACCGTTAATTGTGTAGTTGACTGATACTCTTGAAACTAGATAGATCGTTAATTGTGTAGTTGACTAATACTCTTGAAACTAGATAGATCGTTAATTGTGTAGTTGACTAAAACTCTTGAAACTAGATAGATCGTTAATTGTGTAGTTGACTAAAACTCTTGAAACTAGATAGTTAAATCGTTAATTGTGTAGTTGACTAATACTCTTGAAACTAGATAGTTAGATCGTTAATTGTGTAGTTGACTAATACTCTTGAAACTAGATAGATCGTTAATTGTGCAGTTGACTGATACTCTTGAAACTGGATAGATCGTTAATTGTGTAGTTGACTAAAACTCTTGAAACTAGATAGTTAAATCGTTAATTGTGTAGTTGACTAATACTCTTGAAACTAGATAGTTAGATCGTTAATTGTGTAGTTGACTAATACTTTTGAAACTAGATAGATCGTTAATTGTGTAGTTGACTAATACTCTTGAAACTAGATAGTTAAATCGTTAATTGTGTAGTTGACTAATACTCTTGAAACTAGATAGTTAGATCGTTAATTGTGTAGTTAACTAATACTTTTGAAACTAGATAGATAGTTAATTGTGTAGTTGACTAATACTCTTGAAACTAGATAGTTAGATCGTTAATTGTGTAGTTGACTAATACTCTTGAAACTAGATAGTTAGATCGTTAATTGTGTAGTTGACTAATACTCTTGAAACTAGATAGTTAGATCGTTAATTGTGTAGTTGACTAATACTTTTGAAACTAGATAGATTGTTAATTGTGTAGTTGACTAATACTCTTAAAAGTATGAGAAATATTGAAATTATTATTTGTTTAAGTAAATGGCATTAATTATGTTATATATTTTCTAGTTCTATCGAGAGGGCACCATTGTTTGTAGTGGGTTTTCCAAATGGGCCAGTGCCGGTGGATGGAGGGTCAGTTAATTTTTATTTGTATCAAATACAGATGAATATGTTAAAGAAACTGTGTTTATAATATCTTATGATGACGATGTTAACTGTTCAATTTTGCAGTAAAAGTTATTATGTTAAATTGGATTAACCTACAGTATATTTGTACACTAATTCTATTTGACAGATATATCAGTAAACAATGGGGCATCGTATTTCTCACAGTATGGAACAAATTATTTGAAGTGAGTGATACATGAGGGAATGGTTATAGCCGGTATCGCTCTCTACCAACTTTTTTAGTCATTTTTACCAACAAATAATGGGATTAATGGTACCATCACAACGCATCATCAGCTAAAAGGAGTACACATGCTTGGTTACAAGGATTTGAACTCACAACCCTCGGATTAGAAGTCGAGTGTCATAACCATTAAGCCATGCAGAGCCGTTTATTTATGGTAGATCAAAGCCTTATTTGTCTAATCCTGAATTTTAATGTTGCAAGTCTGTAGACCAAACACTATCCACCAACGAACAGATATGACAGAAGTTACGGAAGTAACTTTTTATTTTATATATTCCTATAGTTGAAAGAACTGGTCTGACAACCATCTAATAGAAACCTTATACACCGTTATTTCCAAATAATGAAACATTTTAAAACTGTTTTTCAGTATTAGGGTAAATAATTTTCTTTAGGTTTGATTTTCAACCAAAAAATGTTAACATGAATTCTCTATTATACATGTAAAATTAGTATTTATCATGTTCCGAATTGTGAATAAACGTTTGTAAAATATCTGTAATCTTTGAGTTATACCCTTTGACCTTTCCCATGATGTATGTTTTTTTCAGGTGGGCTACGCAATGTTTCCAGACGAGCTATCACAGATAAAGAATGCCGTAACAACTACTGCTAGTCTGACCTACTCATGTGCTCCGGCACCCATGCAATATGCTCTTACAGAAGTAAGTCATATTCTAGTTTCAAATTATCAACATTTTAGTTTCTAACTTCAACCTTGTTGTTTTACAATGGCCAAACGAACAATGTTGAAAAATAGGTTCAAACTTCTATTCGTATTATTTTTTGAAAACTTAATTTGTGATAATTATAATAGTTATATAATGCGTGGTAACAATTAGAGTAATAAGATTTACTTAGAGGGCGGTAGGATGGGGGGCATAGAGGGCGGTAGAATGGGGGGCATCGAAATTATGTGTCAGCAGTAAGGGCGGAACGATCGTTATGCTGCCTCACACTCATTGGCTGTCTCAGAAGAGGGCAATGGCGACGCTATTTTCGTTGGGGGAGGCTGAGGTAAACTGTGGAGGGGCTTCCCAAAATGTCATCAATATGAAGTATAGATGGTAAATTATAATAATGTAAATACCAAGGTGCATTTCAAAAAGGTGTGCTATTTTGAACTGCGTGTTCAATGCAGTTTTCATTGGAAACTCATATTCTGATTCATAATTCATTATTACAAATTAGAAATAATCTGTTTATGAAAATATGTGTACATGTAAAAGAGGAAGCTCACCCAAATTCCACCCAAGGTAATACATAATAATAAAGAAAATCAAGATTAGCTTAGATTGAACATTTAATATACCATTAAGAGTAAAGCTACAAATCAACAGAAATATAACAAAAAAGACATAGTTTACATAGCAGAAACGAATTATTCCCAGGTGAAGTTAATACATTCTGAGGAAAAGTAAGGTCACTATCAGGCTAACTATCTTTCATCATGTTGTGTTTATAGTCAATATTACTTCAAAACAATGTGCCTGTTATGGTGATTGGCAGCAAATGTGTTTATAACAGTATCAATATCGAGTTGTTTTGCCCTCCTGGAGTTTACTGATATGACAGAAGGTTGCTGGTGTGGTTGTTACCACTGCTGTTGCGCAAGTATGTCTTGAGAAGCTTCAGACATTAGAAACTTCTCTCACAAGCAGCTGAAGTGACAGACAGGGTCACAGCGATGCATACAAGTTTGTGGATATCCATGAAAGCATCCTTGTATGGCTCCAGCATGGTTGCAAGCTCCCAATGGTGTGGATACTTCCTGCCCATTGTCTTTCTTCCTGGCAATTAGTCAGTTCAACTGGTGGACTTCCACTGCGAGGTCATCCTCTGCCACACCGTAGTTTGCTGTCATTCTTAAGAGTGCTTGCTTGTCCAGAAATGTGGAGTGTTTGAGGTTCAATGCAGTTGCACCCATCAGAACACTGCAGGCATCAGAGGAGAATCTTCTATTTAGCTCATTGAGCATCCTGTCTATAATAGTATAGAAGGTGTGTCTCCTGGTATCTGGTGTTGATTCATCTCTTTGGCCAGTACTATATGTGATTATGAATTCGTCCAGGTGTCTGGGGACAGATTGCTGTCCACCTTGATGCACCGTCTCAGTGCGTATTCCCACTTTCTTACATATATCCTCAGTAGACTCTTCCAAGTCTTTCCATGCTGCTTCAGTTCATATTTCTGAGAGACCTGAGATGACAGATTGTACTAGGCCCTCTGCAGAGGCCAGCTGCAGGTCAGGTGACTGGAGGTGGTCTAATTGCTGTTTTGTCATCAGCAGTAGGTTTTATATGGCCACTAGACTGGTTACAAACTGCTGATCTAGGGGGATGCACAGGCCCTTTGATGCAGTGGCTCTGTGGACATTGTCCCCCTCCACAAGACGCTTTAGGGTTGTCACAATGGCAGGGAGGGTTCTTTTCACAGCCAGACAAGCAACATGTTGGCAGACCCATCTTGTGTCTGACAGTCGATTCTACTCTATGTGCTGGTTCACAGGTTCAAGCTCCTTCTGTACCTTCGGAAATTCTTCATGCACAACTGATGTAGAGAAGAATTTGTACAGCTTCTGAATTGTCACAAAGAACTGTGCTGCAGCCTAGACGTTGCGCACACGATCAACTGACACAAGCCTGTGTGCATAGCAGTGGACATACACAGCCTGAGACACCTCTCCTGAACCTGCACCAACAGAGCCTTCACGAGGAGTTCCTGGACTTCACAGCTGCTGAGGGTCTGGATGCAGATTCATTGCTCAAGAAAATCATGGAGACTCTGGCTAAATGTGGTATTGACCATAATGCCTGCATTGGCCAGTGCTATGATGGAGCTGCAGTCATGTCAGGGCACATCAGTGACATACAGGAGAGACCTCTTTTCTGATATTTTTCCTGATCATTCCAGCTATGATGTCAAGCAGTTCATTTTGGATATCATGGTGCGTGTACTTGACATTGCCAGGACCACTTAGCATCTTCATGATTTCATCATACCTGGAAATCATGTCAAGAAGTTCCAGAAAATTGACCCTGTTATCTGACTGACTACCTTCCCTGTGACCTTTCTGGGCTTCTTTCTGGCAGGCTGTGTAGAACAGTGCATATATCACAGCTCTCATGTAATGTCGGTTTTTCTCCACAGTTTTAGCATGGCTTGCATCGAGAGCATGTTGGATCCTTGCACCCTTTGTTTTCTGCAATATAAACTCTGCCCAAGCTTGCATGGCAAACTTGTGTCCTGCAGAGTTATCATGGGACTTCAGTGATGTGGTCGCCTTCTTCGAGCTCCAGAAGCCTTCATGGGTGAAGGACTTCACAGTTTTACTGAAGTGTGTGTGACTGAATAGACGACATGCGAAGCAGAATGCAACATTTTTGGTCACAGAGTACTCCAACCACGAGTGCTGATCATGTCAATTCTAGTTGAATGACCTTGACTGGCTGCTGTATTCTGTGGCCAGGTGTCTCTTCATGTCTGGACAGACAGGACCACTATCTGGAAGCTGGCTCAGGTCCTTGGGTCCTGGTGGTAGTTTTTCACCCTGGGTGTGAGTGGTGTCCTCTTGCGGCTGGGGTCCTGTTCTAGTTGTGTCTGCTTTCTCACCATCACGATTACCACTGTTCTCCTCACTTGCACCACATGTGTTTGTAGGACCATCTACTCGCTGCATCTTCTTGGGTAGAAGGTAGTGTTGCATAATTAACCCTATGTGTAGTATGACCGGTTTATGTTTTGGTGGGTGATGTCTGACTCTTGACTTGTGTGTTGGTGTCCTTGTTTGAAAACGAGTCGCTGATTTTGATTTCCTTTTATTAATCCAAACTGAGTGTGTGTTCCAGTGTGAGGCCGAGTACCAGAGAGAGCGAGAGCCACGTAAACAAACATAACTCCCTTTTATACAGAGCTCTCGAATGTCAAAGTGATCCCCGAGCTGGCTGACTGCTAGTACCACTTCTTACTTCCAAGTTGTGTTAGTTTATATGAAACGAATGGGAACTTCTCTCCTTATATTGGCATTAGGGCTTACAAAGGATATTTATTTTAAACATCGAAATCTAAGGAAAAAGATATACATACTATTGTGTAATTTTATGAATAAGAAACAAATAAAAACTAAACATAGTTCAACATTACGAACAACTGCTCTGCGGCTTTGAAATCACCAAATTATATTAATAGCACATGAAAATCCAGAACATATCCGTGAAATACTGTTAGAGAAAGTGTTTATCTTTAACCGTATAGCACAAGTACTTAATTAGAGGGGTAGTAATAATGTAAAATTACAGGGCTAATTAGGGAACACAAACACAGCATTGATAGGGCATGTTGTAAAACTGTGGGAAGCTAATGGGAGTGAGCGGAGAGGGTGTGGCGTGCGGCTGGCATCTGGATCTCGATCGGGCTGAGCCAATCATTAGCCATACACAGAGCGTACACCATGGTCAGCGGCTCGGTGATCATACGCTTTAGGCATTCGACGCGGAAATCGCGCGCTCGAACAAAGCAAACCCGCGACCTGGATATTGAATGATCATAGTGACACCAAAACAAAATGTCTAAATTTCAGTTGACCTTCACAGAAAGGCTGGTTTCTTCATCAGTTCACATTATTCATACAGGCCAAACTGTGATATTGTTCTTATTATCATAAGTGTGACAAGCACCTGTTACAATAATGTAACTACTACATTACATTAAATTATGCACTTCTAAATGGCCCAATGACAATTTCAAAATTCATTCTAGAATTGTTTAGAAATATTATTTGGTCAGTTAACATGTAAGGTTATTATCTAATCATAAGTATAACATTAATTAGATTGAAAGTCACAATTTTAAGTGTATGCCACAATCATCAGTACAGTTTTGGATGGCTTATACACAATGCAAAATGATCTAACAGAGGACACAACACTGGCTAAATGCTTCATAGTTTTGACCTATACACAATACACTTACACATGCATGCTATGTTTTACTTTTCAATAAAAGATAAATGAAATTAATGGGTAAATACCTGTGAAACCTTTGGTTTATCAAGTAAAATCCCTGATGATCTGTTGTAACTTGAAATCAACGTGGTTGTCTAATCTTCGTCAAAGCTCAAGATAGAATGGCATTACACAGGGAGCGACAATACAGCGCATGAGTTTCAGTACATTCAGTACGTTGCTATGGGACGCATGACACATACTTCTGACTTATTGAAGACGTTGAGTTCTACAGATCTATCTCTCTTTGATGTTAATTGTTAAGAAACAACGATGATTGTGTTTTCCATATTTTATTAATGTATGTAGGTAACAATATTGGGGAGCTGAGGGGGGCTTGGCTCATTTTGGGGAAACAAGTCCCCAAGCGCCCCCTGGCGCCACTATTGAAAGAGGGGAAGTAATCTGAATTTGTCGGACACTTAATGTTTCACAAATCATTCCCAACCAATAATCACCTTACACCTAAATGAATGAATTACTGATTAATAATATTTAAAATATCACAACTTTTAGACTGTTTGTTTTGAATTTCGCGCAAAGCTATACAAGGGCTATCTTCGCTAGCCGTCTCTAATTTAGCAGTGTAAGACGAGAGGGAATGCCACTAATCATCACTACTCACTGCCAACTCTTGGGCTACTCTTTTACCCATGAATAATGGGATTAAGCATCACATTATAACGTTCCTACGGCTAAAAGAGAGAGCATATTTGGTGTGAGAAGGATTCGAACCCGCAACACTCAGATTACGAGTTCAGTGACTTAAACACGTGGCCATGCAGGACCATGGTAAATGAAGAAATATATTTTGCAATGCTAAATAGTTAGGCCCAGCATGGCTAAGTGTGTTAAGGCGTTCGACTAGCAATCCGAGGGTCGCGGGTTCGAACCCCGGTCGCACCAAACATGCTCGCCCTTTCAGCCATGGGGTCATTATAACGTGTCAGTCAATCCCACTATTTGTTTGTAAAAGAGTAGTCCAAGAGTTGGCGGTGGGTAGTGATGACTAGCTGCCTTCCCTCTAGTCTTACACTGCTAAATTAGGGACGGCTAGTGCAGATAGCCCTCGTGAAGCTTCGCTCGAAATTCAAAACAAAGTATGAAAGTTGTGATATTTTAGATATTATTAATCAGTAATTCATTCATTTAGGTGTAGGGTGATTATTGGTCAGGAATGATTTGTGAAACGTTAAGTGCCCGACAACACATCCTGTGAAAGAACCCATGAACAGTTTAAAATGTATTCCATACTTTCACAAATTTTATGTGCATTTGGAAGTGATCAATGGCTATATAGAAAATGGACGCATACAGTAAGCTTGTTTGTTTGTTTATCTTTTGGAATTTCGCACAAAGCTACTCGAGGGCTATCTGTGCTAGCCGTCCCTAATTTAGCAGTGTAAGACTAGAGGGAAGGCAGCTAGTCATCACCACCCACCGCCAACTCTTGGGCTACTCTTTTACCAACGAATAGTGGGATTGATCGTAACATTATAACGCCCCAACAGCTTAAAGGGCGAGCATGTTTGGGGCGACGGGAATGCGAACCCGCGACCCTCAGATTACGAGTCGCACGCCTTAACGCGCTTGACCATGCCGGGCCGCATACAGTAAATCAGTCACTTATTATTTTTATTAAAGAATTTTAACATAATGAAATCTAGACGTTGATGAATTGTACAATTAACGTCACAGTCTACTTATTAAATTCCTACAGTAATTTTAGTAATCACGTACAGATAAAAGTATGCCTTTGTAAAACGTGTAAATTATGTCGTCACAAATTAGCAAAATTGTTATTGGATAATAAACGTTTTATTGACGAGATAACTTGTTGTATGAAGTCAATGCTTTAATTATTGTATGATATTATCTTTTCAGAGCAATTTAAACATAGGGTAATGTATTGTATGCGTCAGAGTAAGTAAGGTGTAGTCCTTTTAGGACAGGAAATGTAACAATATAGTACTGAAAGTCTTTGAGCAATATGTTTAAATTATCGTATTGTCCTTGTAGGACTTATTAATGATAAGGAAATGTAATGTCCTTTATAGGACAAACTCATTTTGATTGATTTAATGAATTAATATTAAATGTACTTTATATGATTATTTCATTATTATTGAATCAATGAATTTATTGTAAATGTTTTAATTAATTAAAGTTAAGCATCCTTTTTAAATAACTAATAAATTAGTGATTAATTATATTTTGTTGAGACATATATTGAATGAATCATGACAGATAAGAAACATATTATCTTCTATGATTCAATTATTAATTAATTAAGTGCTGAATAAACATTTACTGTCATTTCTTAGGATTAACTAATAAATTAGTTTTAAAAGTTATTTTTATGGTGAATTAATTATAAATGTTTTAATGAACTTGGAGCTATGACATCACTTCCTCTCACAACACCATGTGGCGCTCTCTTGCAGTGTGTCTGAAGTGTTAATCTTACTTTGCCATATGTGGCGCTCTCTTGCAGTGTGTCTGAAGTGTTAACCTTGCTTTGCCATATGTGGCGCTCTCTTGCAGTGTGTCTGAAGTGTTAACCTTGCTTTGCCATATGTGGCGCTCTCTTGCAGTGTGTCTGAAGTGTTAACCTTACTTTGCCATATGTGGCGCTCTCTTGCTGTGTGTTTGAAGTGTTAACCTTACTTTGCCATGAAGTTTCGGTAGTATCCTGCGTGATAATTATGTCTTGTGAAATTTTAATGTGAAATGTAAAACCACTTTGTCATCTACACTTATCTGTTTAGTGACCATAAATCCACAAATGCAGCTTTATTAATGGAGTTGAGTGATCCAAGTCAGTTTACGTGTATATAATTAGTAGATTTATTGTTAAAGAATGGCAGTCTTCGACAACAAATGTTTAGAGTCGAATATTTTCGCTATTACATTACGCTTATTCAATTTTTATCACGTCGTCAGGTAAATTTCAAAATATTCAATCTGATTTTAACCATGGGGTCAAATAGACTTTGAAGAAATGAAGCAAGTTTGGTATATGGCCCATCCTGTTGTGAAAGGAATAAAAACAAGACAGTAATCTGAAAGTTCAAGGATTTGTTATTTTGAATCAAGCACAAAGCTACACAATGGGCTATCTGTGCTCTGCCTACCACGGGTATCGAAACCCGGGTTTTAGCGTTGTAAGTCCGCAGACAAACCGCTGAACCACTGGGGGGCAAGTTAAAGGACATCAATAAGACAAGGTACTAGGAAAAATAGGGAAGCAAACCAGTTGTTAATTTTAGTAACTGCAGTTAGAGCTGTGTTCTATTTCTCAGTGGTTTAATGTGTCTTTCAGGCTTTGCTCCAAGAAAAGGAATGCGAACAGTACATTCAACTTACTACCAAGATTCTGGCAACGATTGCAGATTTTTGTTACAGGTAAGCCAGTAAATACATATTTGAGAACAATCGTTAGGTGATTATACAAAAGGTACATTTAAATTGTTATATTATCAAGAATTTCTATGAATAACTACTCTCACTGTTGGAAACATTTATATTCAAACTAAGAAAGAATGGGAAAACAAAATAAGAAATATACGTTAAGGGACAGACAGTAGTTACAAAACACCACTTATGCCTCGTCTTTTGGTTGTAACGTTTCGCTATTCCGAAACAGACAAGTTAAAAACTATACAATTTATTTTTTATTTGTTTTCTACATACCAAAAATTAATGAACATTTTATTACACATCAAAAAAACACACATTAGTCAGTTAAAGAGACTTGTAGTCATTATAACAAACTAAATGTATTTGTATTACAGTTATTTCCATTATGGATCCAGACCGTACAGAATAACAAATATTTAACATTTCTCCCACAGAGAATTAGATGAAGTTGGAGTGAAGGTAATTCGACCACAAGCTGGTTATTATATGCTACCTGACTTCGAGATCTTGAGACCTAAACTGGAGAAATATGGAGTAATGAATGGAAAATCAATGTGCATCAACATTCTGGAAGAAGCCAATGTTGCGGTGTGTGACCAGTGTTTTGTTTTACTTTCAATGAAAAGGCCTGATGGTTTGGGCAATCGACTCGTAACCTGCGTATGTGCGAGTTCTAATACCGGTCACTGAACATTCTCGTCTATCTGCCTTCGGGTCGTTATAATGTAACAATGAATTTCACTATTTGTTGGTAAGAGAGTATCTTAAGAGTTGGTGGAGTCTGGTATTGAGTATCTACATTGCTAAATTAGGAAGACTCGACGTTGAAATTCGTAAATTAGTTTTACGTGAAATTCAAAAGAAATAAAACGAAACTTTAGTAAATTTCATGGACATTTCAGTTGAAGAATAACTGACTTAAACAAAGTTTATCTAACAAGACTTCTAACAAATCAGGTTACGATAATAAAAACAAGTGTGACGTTTTTTGTTGCTTACATATTTACATATAAATCCACTGATGGTTTTAATTGTTTTATAGAACAGAAATTAGCAACTATATTTTATAACAAAAATCGTGACACAAGTTGGGTCCCATGCTCAAGCGAAACGGTCAATAGATGATAAGATAATATATTGGACTCCCTACGTCTGCGAAACAGTCGATGAATAAAATCAAACTTAAGATACTATAATGAAATTATTCTTGCTTTTTATAATTACTATGGTCAAATTAATAGATAGATGAGAAAACTTATATTTTAATGCATTTAAGACGTGGAAAACACATGCTAAATGGTTTAAATGGTCGCTTCTACAATTTTGTTGGTAATAGTGTTTATTATGCTCATAACGTGAATGGAGTGCCAAGCAGGCCAGTCGTAATGGAATATTTAATATATGTGTTTATGTTCACTTTACAGGGTCATTATGTTTTATCTAATGATTTGCTTCTCTTGATATTTGTAGAATATACCCATTACTCAGTTTTCAATAACAGTTATGAAAAAAAAATCAAGAACTCTAGATCAAATTCAATGTCATCTGCAACTTACATTTTTAATTACTGGAATATTTAAAATTATTGATTTTGTTCGCGCTTCAAACTAGCACTTATGAAACTTTTACATCATCGGCACAATAATAATTTTGTAGACCACACTTGTGACACGTGTTTCATTTTGAGTTGTATTGTTTAGTTTGTTAATAAGCACTGAGAATTTTAAAGAATAATCTATTTTATAGGGCTCAAAATACATTTATCTACAGAGCCTACGTCTTCCTAATGCACACCAAAGATGTAAAAAAATTACACAAAAATCAATATCTCTGGGAAAGTTCACAATTCGTCACTTATCGTATAAAATATCTTAAAATGTGACACACACACAATACGTAGCCGTTTACAATATGCTTTCTATGATACTGTTAACATTAGAATAACTATTTCGTACGTAGTTTAGTGTACAGATGTTTCTGTATACATTTTATATTGCTGTGTTATTAGAGCTTTGTTTGGTTTGAAACATAATTGTTAACTATATTTACACTCAAGAAGTCTGTGTATTTAATATCAAACTCTGTTCATGTTGCAGCTGATGGCTGCTGGCCCATCATTCCTTCATCCGGAAACGAGGCTTACAGCAAGAATGTGTTTCGTTAATTTTGACGGAGCTGAAGCTTTAGAAGCGGCCTACAGCCTTTCCGATACAGAGCTCATTAAGGAAGAGTTTATAGTGAAATACTGTAGTCCTGTTATAGAAGCCATAATGGTAAGTGAAGAACCTTGGTTATTGTGTCAAGGGGTTTATAGCGATATACTGTAGTCCTGTTATAGAAGCCAGGATGGTGAGTCAAGAACCTTGGTTATTGTGTCAAGGGGTTTATAGCGAAATACTGTAATCCTGTTATAGAAGCCATAATGGTAAGTGAAGAACCTTGGTTATTGTGTCAAGGGGTTTATAGCGATATACTGTAGTCCTGTTATAGAAGCCATAATGGTAAGTGAAGAACCTTGGTTATTGTGTCAAGGGGTTTATAGCAAAATACTGTAGTCCTGTTATAGAAGCCATAATGGTGAGTCAAGAACCTTGGTTATTGTGTCAAGGGGTTTATAGCGAAATACTGTAATCCTGTTATAGAAGCCATAATGGTAAGTGAAGAACCTTGGTTATTGTGTCAAGGGGTTTATAGCGATATACTGTAGTCCTGTTATAGAAGCCATAATGGTAAGTGAAGAACCTTGGTTATTGTGTCAAGGGGTTTATAGCAAAATACTGTAGTCCTGTTATAGAAGCCATAATGGTAAGTGAAGAACCTTGGTTATTGTGTCAAGGGGTTTATAGCGATATACTGTAGTCCTGTTATAGAAGCCATAATGGTAACCTTGGGGGTTATGTTGAATGAAACATAAATATTGTGTCTAGAAATTTGTGTGTGATGTGCCTAACATGGGTATCAAAACCCAGTTTTTACATTATATGTCTTTACACTTGCCACTGACTCACTGGAAAGGTGGCCATGGTCAGTCACTACTGCCAGAACGATCGTAACAAATTTTGAAATGGGTGAAGGTCAATCGTATGTCATACTCTTTGACACACTTTCCACTGTACATGAACGTTGCTTTCCAAGCAAGTAAAAAATAACAATACATTGAAACTACTGAGGAACTTGACAGGATGGGTCTGCTGTAATTCAAGTTTCTCATGAAAAAAAATCATTGAATTCGAGATATGTCTGGAAGTCTGTGAGCCTTCTTTATATCCAACTTCTTGTTTATTAGTAAGTTAGTGGCACTAGAAAATATATTAAACATTTTCATCGCAGTGAATAATTAGATCTGAGGTTCTCTTTTGTAACCACAGCCTTTACTTTGCTCATTGGTGTTAATGTTATTTCAAAGCTACTGTTTTATATGCTCAATTATTTAAAATGTTGTTAAGATATCTCACTGTGCAGAAAGGGTAGTGACATCCCTAGCCATAAGTTATGCTAAGTTGTTGAATGGTCGAGAAATCACTAATAACCAATACTGGAGAATACGATATACGAATATGGGTTCTTCCAAAACCATTCATGTTGACTGAAAAGTCTATAATACTTTCATACCTGTGATATGTGTGCCTCCACTAAATTTGTGTTAATTCGAACGTGAAAAAGGCTTAGCTACCAGGTACTCTTGGTTATGTGTCTGTTCAGTTTTATGTCTGTGTCCAGGGGCGTAGATTTTTTACACCCGATGGGGGGGGATGATTTTTTCAACCACTTATGTGGACTGTTCAATTTGCAAATTGGTAATCTCTAATTACGTGAACCTGAAAGCTGTAAACATGCAGTCACAGAGTAATCTTGTTGCCACGATACTTGCATGTATACTTAGGGCTACTGACTGATACGATCGAAAAGCTTAGAAGCACGCCTGTATTAAAGATTTACATTTCGGCTACTGAAAAAGCCTACATCTAGGCCTGATTATGTAATTCAATTGGTATAAGAACATGAGAATCACAAGAACAAACACACAATTTGTAGGCCCGTGATGCAATAAAACAATTCAACAGACCAAACTGTAGGGGAAGATGATTTTATACACCATACCCCCCACCTAAAATGAAGAGGGGGATGTATACCTTCCACCCTCCCACCCCCCGGAATCTACGCCCCTGTCTGTGTTGTATTCTATATTGATATCATCAATGTGAACTGTATGTCAGCGCACTGTGCAACTCCATCTGCAGATGGAAGATAAATAAAAAAATAGGAATTTAAAAAACCTTCAAATATATATTCAAACTACAAATTCATATTTGATTGCACCAAACGTAATTGTAGGTAACAGCATGGAACCAAAATAAGGGTTTCTAGTGAATAATATTTGCAGTATCTCCAGCCCTATTCGTTTACTTTTTTAACCATTCCTATCTACAGGTTTCAAAATTCCCAATTTTTTTACTTATCTGTTTGTTGGCAAATAACTACTTGATACAAAGTTAGTATCTAGCTGACATGGTTTTCACTTGATACATATTATAAGGGATGGCTCCCTAAAGACATAGATTGTATAGTGTCCAAAGCATTGAGTATCTATATGAATGTCATCTAATGCTTATCTTTTATTCGCTGGGGTAATTGTAGCATCGTTTAAACTACAGTTATGGTATTTTTAGCTTATGTAAAAGACAAAAGAAATGAATCAACTTTGTAATGCCCATACGATATTCGCAATGTATTATTTAGTATTCTACAGAAGACAGTGTTGTAGGCTGACAAGAGAATAACAATAATAATTACAAATAGATCGTTTTGATCTGATTTTCTTTTCCTTGTAAGCCTAACATGGGTGATTTTTTGTGCATTTTTATCTGTGTACAACTTTAGCAATCAATAGTAAACATTTTAAAGTGTTATTTAAACTGAAGTCTTTACTGTTTAAGATGTTATTTTCTCGAAAGTTCTATTGGGTTTTTTGTGTGATTCCTCGTGTTTCCTATTATCAACCACTATTGTGGTTCATGATACATATAAAGCTGGAGTAATCACGTGTAAAGTGTTGCTAATAATCTGTAATATATATAAATATATAACATGTTATTAATTATAATAAGATACATAACATGCGCAGTTATTCTGGTAGGTAAACAGTTCAATAACAACTTGAAAACTTGTGTGTGTATAAATTTTTTCTGGCTTAGTTTAATATTTAATGACCTTACATGGCCAGGTGGTTAAGGCGCTCGACTCGCAATCTGAGAGTCACGGGTGCGAATCCCCGTTGCACAAAACATGCTTGCATTTTCAGCCGTGGATGTGTTATAATGTGACGGTCAATCCCAGTATTCATTGGTAAAAGAGTAGCCCAACAGTTGGCGATGAGTGGTGATGACTGGCTGCCTTCTCTCTGGTCTTACACTGCAACATTAGGGATTGCTAGCACAGATAGCCCTCGTGTAGCTTTGCGCTAAATTCAAAAACAAACAAAGAATATTTAATTAAATACACGAGCCTGGGTTCACATTCATTCAATATGAAATACAAATATATGTATACACTAACAAATCTCGTCCAATTCTTAGTATTTGGTGAAATGTTTTTTTAACAGGAACTTACAACTTGTCATTAACCACAGAAAACCATTCAATTCTCAGAAGTTTCAATTATGGACACTTAACTGAAAGTTTCCATTAAAATCTCTATAATAGAAACTGATTTGGTACATATTTGTGACTACAGAATTGACAGATGAAAGTTCTCAGTTATTTAACAAGCGAAACTCTCGTTGTTATAAGAAAAGAAATATATAGAGATATGTCACAAATTCTGGGTTTATCAATACATTTTTTCTCAAAGAAACATATTGGTTCTTTAATTTATCTGTTATAATATATAAAATGGTAAATATATTTTATGCTTTTATTAGGCATTGAAGACATGGGTTCAGAAGATCCTGGCTTCTTGAGAAGTCTCTCAAAGTTATCATCTGTTGTTAGGGTAAAGCTTCTCCTTACATTTGTTTTTTTTTTAGGTTTCATAAATTCTGAACAGGTTTCAGCCGATGCTAGATTTTTTAGCAATATCTAGCTTTAAAGTTTTATCGATATGTTAGTTAAAAAATGTTCTTTGCTCTCACTACCAAAGCATACCTTGTTATAAACTTCTGGTTGTTGCTGATAGCTCCTTAGTTTATCAGAATTTAAACTCACGAGGAGCTGGTGTTTTTCTGTTATGACTAATCTGCTGGTAATGTTTATTGTTTATGTGTTTCATAAGTAAGAGATTTACTTCAAAACCTTTCTTGTTCTAAAGCTTCTGATACCGAATCGTTCTGTCTATTCAAAAGTTATTGGTGCATGGGAATTATTGTTTTAATATTTCAAAGAAACGACGAATTAGCTCAATTCAGAATCTAACCCTAAAATTAGTTATAGAAATACTTATTTTTTATGAAATTAGGAACATTGATTCAAATATCAGACAGGTGTGTAAACGATATAATTTATTTATTTTTTCCAGAAATATAAAGAATCAGCTAATCCTTGAAACATCTTAAAAAGTTATACATAATTAAACTTGGAAAACTAAAACAGTTTTTTTGTAAGGTAGAAAAATATCTCTGAGTAGGAACCAGTTATTTTAAGTATCATATCTACTATTAACTGCTTAATATATACGTAATTAAATTTTATTAACTTAATGAATTAATCAATTCTAGTAGAGCTGAAAGTGGGCTCGCATGATAAGTTATAGAAAATATAACTGTTTCACCAGTCTTGAAGGAATGTTTAAGGAAACAGTTAAACACAATGTGTTTGTGTCTCTTTTTTCGCTTAAAAGACAATACGTTAAAGAAGCATTATTTTAAACGTCAAGTTTGTTTGCTTATATGTTAAAACAGATAATTGAATAGTTCCATTCAGTATATTGTAAATTTCGATGTTAAGCATTACAATTAATGTAGAGACAACTTGTAACATTTAATAACGTGTGCATTATATACTGTGTAATAAGTTTATTTCAGTAAAATGGAAACTAAACTCTGCAGAACATCTGATGATTTGTTGACTTTCTAACGAATAGAATTATGTAATTCTTCACTCTATATTCTCAGATAAAAATATGAAAGTAATTCAATAACATTCCACTTATTGTTCAGTCAACAACATTCTACTTATGTGTAACGGACAGAAGTATGTGATTGTTCAGTCAACAACATTCTACTTATTGTTTAGTCAATAACATTCTACTTATCTGTAACAGACAGAAGTATGTGATTGTTCAGTCAATAACATTCCGTTTATCTGTAACGGACAGAAGTATGTGATTGTTCAGTCAATAACATTCCGTTTATCTGTAACAGACAGAAGTATGTGATTGTTTAGTCAATAACATTCCGTTTATCTGTAACAGACAGAAGTATGTGATTGTTTAGTCATATTAGTTCTTTATTGATTTAAGACAAATAGTAAAAGATCTAAACAATTTGAAAGACCTTATAGTTGGAGTTTTTTTTTTCCTAAGAGGATGTTTGAACTTTTTCGTTTTCGTCAAGGGCTAATAGCCCACTTGTAGCTTTTAACTTAAATATGTTTTTCTTTCCGTGGATGTGCTGTCAGCCTTAAGACTTACGACACTACAATCCAGGGTTTAATTACTCGCTGGTGAACAGAGTGCATATAGCCCATTCTGTGGCTTTGCGCTGAATCAAAGGAACACACCTATAGTGGCATAATAAAATCAATAGATACATTTCAGAATACAGATGTTGAATAAAATCTTCGTGCCTTGGGTAGAGAAAAGATTTGCCTTGTTGGTAATGCTACTCTTGATGTTAAATATTGAAAGGGCTTTATATCAATTAAAAAATATATTTTCGAAATTTAAAGACGTTATAGGAAGTTGATGTGTGTTTCTTGTAAGATACTTCGCTCATTTAAGAAGCTTGAACTAAAGGTAATTATATACTTGGCTTTTGTGTGTTTATATATAGTGCCCCATGTAATGTTTGTTGCAGTAGTGTTCAATAAAGTGATATTAACTCTCTTGTTACCTGTGGTATTCAATACCTTAATGATTATTGGTTTTATTTACAATAAATTTAATATCTACTGATATGACAAACCCCTCCTTCTCAGGTACCATTTTAATAGCTTCTCTGAACCCTTTCAAATAATTCAATGTCTTTCCTAAGGTAAGAAGTCCAAGATTGAATGAAATATTCCAAATGTGGACTAACCAATGATCTATACTATGTAATTATAACCTCTTTAGAATTGTATTCAATATTTCTGTAGATACAACGTAAATAGAATTTGGATACAAATGACCTCAGCAGTGCCATGAAACAAGGATCTTGATGTAATGGTTGATCAGTCTCTTAAGCCATCTAAATTTTACTTATAATTCAAATTAAGACAACCTACATGCATTCTCTTGCATTTATCATAATTAAAACCTATCTGCCACTTATTTATTCAATTTAACAAATGATCAAAATCCTTTGAATTTTTTTGTAAAGCAGCAGAATCCTCTTCACAGTTAGCAACACTCAATACCTTGATATCATTAGAAAAGTTAAATAATTTATTGACCATTCCTCCTTCTGTGCCATTAATAAAATAAAAAAGAGCAATAATCTTAAGACTGAGTCCTAAGGTACACCACTTGCAACATTAATCAATTTTATTTGAGCTCCATTTATAACAACCCTCTGCTTTCTTCCATTAAGCTACTCTTCTATCCAATTTACTAACTAATCCCCTATAGCTATGCAGATAAGTTTTATTTCAATACTTTTATGTGGCACTTTGTTAAGCGCTTTATAAAAATCAATATACACAAAATCTACACCTTCATCCTTATTTACATAAACAGTAACTATTTTTTTAAAAAATGTAATATTTTTAAGGCAAGATTTTCCTTTAGTGAAACCATGTTGACTACACAGTAAAATTATGAACTTTGTTAAATAAATTTGATTAGATTTTCCAAAACATTTCTCATAACAGATGTAAGACTAATAGGCCTATAGTTGCTGGGACAACTTCTATTACGTACCTTAGAGATGACAGTGGCATTCACTAGTTTCCAATTTGTTGGTACTTGTCCAACATTCAAGGATTTACAAGAAACCTGCAGCAAGTGCCTCACATATCCAATCCTTGACCTTCTTTAAAACTCTCAAGGAAATATTATCTGGCCCAAGAGCCTTATTATTATTTAAACCTTGCAATTTTATTTTAACAAGTTCAGAATATATACAGTTATATCGTTCAACTTTGTTTTCATTTACCAGTTGCTCAAGGTAAAAACTAAAGATATATCGTCAGATAAAACCATTCCTTTATCATTCTCCAAGGATCCTCTACTCATTTTAAGATTTTGTTTACCCCTAATATACTTAAAAAAATCTTTCTCTTCATTTTTATGTTCTCATCAAATATTTTCTCACACATTCTTTTGGATGTCGTAATTTCCTGTTTGGTCAACTTTATTGATTTTCTGTAATCTTCTAAATATTCTATAATTAATTTAAATTCGTGATGCTTTTCTTTAATTTTATATCTTATACCATTTGTGAGCCAACCTGGTTCTTCACTTGAAGCTAACCCTGCCTTTTTTCAAGGAATAAACAAATTTAAAAACATTTTCTCGTTTGCTTCATGTCTACAAATAACCGATCTGCCCAACTCATAAACGGTAGTTTTTGTTACATCCCTTCAAAATGTGCTTTTTTTAGAAACTTTAAATTAAAATATCATTATTTTAGATTTCCATTTGCAGTATGACATCAACTCTCATACAGCAATGATCACTTGTACTTAGGTGTTCCTCAGTTTCCACCATCTCAAACATTTATATATTAGAAGTTAACACTAAATCTAAAACAAAATTATTTATAGTACGTTCCTTGACCAACCGGTGAAGAAATCTATATTAAACATTTTACAGAAACGTTTTTATTCTCATGGTTTGTCTCTAGCATTTCCCAATCAATATGTCTGGAATTAAAATCACCCGTAACATAATCACACTGTAAAGTTTCTCACTAATTTCATCAGTTTTATCTGATGGTCTGTAAAAAATTCCGACTAAGAACTTTTCCCTTGATATCCTTTAACAGAAGTCCAGTTGGATTCAATATCCTTACTATTATTCTTAGTATTATCAACCTCAACAGGATGTAACTCACACTTTACGTATAGAGCTACTCGTCTTCCTCTATTTACTACTTTGTCCCTATTAACTAACTTATAACCATGTTTCACTTATTCCCATTATGTCAGAACTTTGTATCCCTAGCAGTGTTCTAAAGCCACGTATTTTATTTCTTATACTTCAAGCATTACAACAGTAACAATTAAGTCTATCCTTACAACTATTGTTATATTGATTCTCTGTGTTACACTTTTCTCTCCATCTTAACTTTGTTTCGTTCAGTTTATCTTTGATCTCATTACTATCTAGTCCTAGTTTAACACTTCCCTCACAGACATGACGCATCCTTCCCTACTTACGTGTAAACGATTCATTCCAAAAAGTTTCCTCCTCCCACTGACCTGATTTATCCAATCAGCTAACCAGCTGATGACATATTAATTTCAACCAATCATTTAGTCCTAGTGAAATGCTCAAAGTTTTACCACCACAATTCATTATTGCCAGTATCCTTGAGATACTTAATTTGTGGCCTTTATCTTTAAATACTTTTATCAGCCCCTTGTATTTGTTAATTAGCTCCTCTGATATACTCTTCCTTATATCGTTAGCACATATATACACAACGAACATCGTATAGTTCACAGTCCCCTTAATTATATCTCTAAAGTGTTTCTTCTCAGAGTTAGTGACTTATTCTTTGGCTATCTAATTTAAAGATGGTGAATCTCTAGTTGTAGCTCTTTAAAACACGATTGTTTTTAACAACCACACATAAGATACCTTGACTGTTTTATCTCTGATAGGTATAGCTTTTACAACGTGAAGAAAAAGGTTTATCTCGACAACAATCGTTTAAGATGTATTCAGTGAAGAGGTACTCGATGTTTTAATTATCTTATGAATTGGAAATCTTATTCATGCATTACAATAAGTTAGGTCTCGTATTCATACATCACAATAAGTTAGGTCTCGTATGCATGCATCACAATAAGTTAGGTCTCGTATGCATGCATCACAATAAGTTAGGTCTCGTATTCATCCATCACAATAAGTTAAGTCTCGTATTCATACATCACAATAAGTTAGGTCTCGTATTCATGCATCACAATAAGTTAGGTCTCGTATTCATCCATCACAATAAGTTAAGTCTCGTATTCATACATCACAATAAGTTAGGTCTCGTATTCATCCATCACAATAAGTTAAGTCTCGTATTCATACATCACAATAAGTTAGGTCTCGAGCGTGAAGCTTTTCAGATCCACTGCGTCGTTCAAATTAAGATTTAAAATATGAGTGACATTATGTAGACAGACATTTCAGGACGGTTGTGGTATTCTTTCTGAAGTGACTTTATGTTTTGTAAAATAATAGAACATTTATACCTAATATTTTTAATATGTAGTTTTACGGTCTCATTTATAATTCTTAAAACATTTCTATGTTGTTAAATTAATATTCGAACCTTTACAAAGGAAATACTAAAATAGTTATATCTGTTCTGTGACTCACATTTTACCAAGTTACTCGGAAAAATGTATCGATCTTTATAAGACACGCAAACGTACAGCTAACACTTCTTTTGTCTGGCTTTATTTTAAGTGCAGTCAAATCGTTTAGTTTATGTAAAAAAATAACAGAACAAGTACACCGTACGTTATATGCTTAACACTAATTTCTTCTTCTTAATGAGACAGTTGAAATCAGCCATCCAGAAAAAGGAACAATCAAACATCAACAGAACAAACAAACACAAACAGAACAAACAACCCAACTGTCTCTTCGTTGTTTAAACTGTTGTTGCTATAATTTATGTGATAAATTCGCTCATGTTTCAGTAACATGCGTTACAAAATTCAACTCTTAGTGGATAGTTTTGGCTATTGTAGTGAGAACGTTTAATAAGTCTCATTACCGCCATATGGCACATGAGAAGACGTTTATTTCTTAATTATAGAGGACAAACGAGGTTACAGAATTCTGTTTTTGTCACTGTTATGAAATAATCAGTCAGGAGAAATGTGAGGATTGATACTTTCTTCAACCATGCTTAGTCCATGAACTGGATATAAAATATTGTTAGAAGGTCCAGATCTTACTAGTCCATAAACTGGATGTAAAATATTGTTAGAAGGTCCAGATCTTACTAGTCCATAAACTGGATGTAAAATATTGTTAGAAGGTCCAGATCTTACTAGTCCATGAACTGAATATAAAATATTGTTGGTAGGTCCAGGATCTTGTTGTTGAAAGAAACTTGTAATTTAAGAAACAGGTGAATAGATCAGATAATTTTTGTATTTTCAGTAACCTTGGAATGACCTCATTGATTTGGCATTCAGAGAGTTCGTCTTCGTTACTGCTTCCATATTTAAATGTTAAATATGTTAGTTTTCGAAAGAACTGTCTTTTGATTACAGCGCATTTACAATGAGTAATTTAACTTAAACTATATGAAGAAAAGAGAGGATGATAAAAATGTATAATATTAAACATAGAATAAATCAAAACGACTGTAATAAGACTGTAATTAAAGTTATGTGAATACCTAGTTTGTGTAATGCAAAGAAATGGTCATTACCCCATGTTATATAAAATGCTCTTATGTTGTCTTGTCTCACTTGTTACCCTGAAGTGAATACAACAAAGATGAAATTCATTCAACTTCTTTAGGGACTAGACTTGGATCTCACAGATAAGAGATTTATATTTATTTGGAGAGGATATGGAACCAGATCCCACTTTATGGATAAGAATTAGATATTGCAGATAAGAGATTTATATTTATTTGGAGAGGATATGGAAACAGATCCTACTTTATGGACTAGAATTAGATGAATGTTTGTCGTGTAGAAGGCACTTGTTTCTTTGGCTGTCTCTATTTTCGGCTTTATTGTAGTATTTTTGGTCTAGAATATCGGTAAAATCTCTAATGAGAGGTAGATCAGTGCCATAAATTTGTATTGTAAGAGACAGAATGTTATTTTGACAGCAGTGAGCTGTTATAACTTAATATTTTTGTATAAAGTGTCGGACATATTATATGTAATAGACATCTATATTAACACAGAGGTTTAGTTGGCTCTGTAAATTTTAATGATTTAGTGACTGTTATAACTTAATCTTTTTGTATAAAGTGTCGGACATATTATATGTAATAGACATCTATATTAACACAGAGGTTTAGTTGGCTCTGTAAATTTTAATGATTTAGTGACTGTTATAACTTAATCTTTTTGTATAAAGTGTCGGACATATTATATGTAATAGACATCTATATTAACACAGAGGTTTAGTTGGCTCTGTAGATTTTAATGATTTAGTGACTGTTATAACTTAATCTTTTTGTATAAAGTGTCGGACATATTATATGTAATAGACATCTATATTAACACAGAGGTTTAGTTGGCTCTGTAGATTTTAATGATGTAGTGACTGTTATAACTTTCCTTCATACCCACGATTCGGCAGATGACTGCTATTTTTCTTCATAATATTGTTATAATAAGCGGGTCCCTATTAGAGAATATCCTAATAGTGAATGATTCGTGATAGGCATGAGTTTCCCTAAAAACTATTGTTTTAAAGCTTGTTGTATAATGTACATTTGATTTGTCTAACGTTTTGTCTTCATATTTCCATATGAACTGTTATTGTGTGTGTCTTGATTGGATTAAGAAGCCCTCTTCATTTGTAACATCGTTTAATTACTGTATTTAATACACGCTGGACTTGCGGCAGTGAGTGGATCACGTGATGTGCTCGAGACATTAATGCTATCGCCATATTGGGAGAGGAAGTGTATATTAGCTGCGGCAGTGTTATGTCATTTGTGAATAGAATGTGGAATAGTGAGCTGAAGGAAAAACTACTAGAAATTCCTGTTTTAGTGGAAATGTATTGGTCATCCTGTTATTGATATTAACTTCAGCTATTTTTATCAATCTTCTCGTTACTTTCCAAACCACACGTATGTACTTGTTTTTTATCAATCCTCTCGTTACTTCCCAAACCACACGTATGTACTTGTTTTTTTTATCAATCCCCTCGTTACTTTCCAAACCACACGTATGTACTTGTTTTTCATCAATCCTCTCGTTACTTTCCAAACCACACGTATGTACTTGTTTTTTATCAATCCTCTCGTTAATTCCCAAACCACACGTATGTACTTGTTTTTTTATCAATCCCCTCGTTACTTTCCAAACCACACGTATGTACTTGTTTTTCATCAATCCCCTTGTTACTTTCCAAACTACACGTATGTACTTGTTTTTTTATCAATCCTCTCGTTACTTTCCAAACCACACGTATGTACTTGTTTTTTTATCAATCCCCTCGTTACTTTCCAAACCACACGTATATTGTTTTTTATCAATCCTCGTTGCTTTCCAAACCACACGTATGTGCTTTTTTTTATCAATCCTCTCGTTACTTTCCAAACCACACGTATGTACTTGTTTTTTTATCAATCCCTCGTTACTTTCCAAACCACACGTATGTGCTTGTTTTATCAATCCTCTCGTTAATTCCCAAACACGTATGTACTTGTTTTATCAATCCCTCGTTACTTTCCAAACCACACGTATGTACTTTTGTTTTTTATCAATCCCCTCGTTACTTTCCAAACCCACGTATGTACTTGTTTTTTATCAATCCTCTCGTTGCTTTCCAAACCACACGTATGTAGCTTGTTTTTATCAATCCCTCGTTACTTTCCAAACCACACGTATGTATTTGTTTTATCAATCCCTCGTTGCTTTCCAAACCACACGTATGTACTTGTTTTTTTATCAATCCTCTCGTTGCTTTCCAAACCACACGTATGTACTTGTTTTTTTATCAATCCCCTCTGTTACTTTCCAAACCACACGTATGTACTTGTTTTTTATCAATCCTCGTTGCTTTCCAAACCACACGTATGTGCGTTTTTTTATCAATCCTCGTTGCTTTCCAAACCACACGTATGTACTTGTTTTATCAATCCTCTCGTTGCTTTCCAAACCACACGTATGTATACTTTTTTTTTATCAATCCCTCGTTACTTTCCAAACCACACGTATGTGTGCTTGTTTTTTTATCAATCCCCTCGTTGCTTTCCAAACCACACGTATGTGCGTTTTATCAATCCTCTCGTTACTTTCCAAACCACGCGTATGTACTTGTTTTTATCAATCCTCTCGTTACTTTCCAAACCACACGTATGTATTTGTTTTATCAATCCTCTGTTTGCTTAAAACCACACGTATGTACTTGTTTGTTTTATCAATCCCTCGTTGCTTTCCAAAACGTATGTACTTGTTTTTTCACATCGTATGTATTTTGTTTTATCAATCCTCTCGTTACTTTCCAAACCACACGTATGTGCTTGTTTTATCAATCCCTCGTTACTTTCCAAACCACACGTATGTACTTTGTTTTTTATCAATCCTCGTTGCTTTCCAAACCACACGTATGTACTTTGTTTTATCAATCCTCTCGTTACTTTCCAAACCACACGTATGTGCTTGTTTGTTTTATCAATCCCTCGTTGCTTTCCAAACCATACATGTATGTACTTGTTGTTTTATCAATCCCCTCGTTACTTTCCAAACCACACGTATGTGCTTTTTTTTATCAATCCTCTCGTTATTTTCCAAACCACATGTATGTACTTTGTTTTTATCAATCCCTCGTTACTTTCCAAACACACGTATGTACTTTGTTTTATCAATCTCGTTACTTTCCAAACCACACGTATGTACTTGTTTTTTATCAATCCTCTTGTTACTTTCCAAACCACACGTATGTACTTGTTTTATCAATCCTCTTGTTGCTTTCCAAACTACACGTATGTATTTTTGTTTTATCAATCCCTCGTTACTTTCCAAACCACACGTATATACTTTGTTTTTTATCAATCCCCTCGTTACTTTCCAAACCACACGTATGTACTTTTTTTATCAATCCCTCGTTGCTTTCCAAACCACACGTATGTAGCTTTTGTTTTATCAATCCCTCGTTGCTTTCCAAACCATACGTATGTACTTTGTTGTTTTATCAATCCTCTCGTTACTTTCCAAACCACACGTATGTACTTGTTTTTTATCAATCCTCTCGTTACTTTCCAAACCACACGTATGTACTTTTTGTTTTATCAATCCCCTCGTTATTTTCCAAACCACACGTATGTATTTTGTTTTTATCAATCCCCTCGTTGCTTTCCAAACCACACGTATGTATTTGTTTTTTATCAATCCCCTCGTTACTTTCCAAACCACACGTATGCTTTTTATCAATCCCTCGTTACTTTCAATCCCCGTCGTTACTTTATCAATCCTCTGCTCGTTACTTTCCAAACCACGTATGTACTTGTTGTTTTATCAATCCCCTCGTTACTTTCCAAACCACACGTATGTACTTGTTGTTTTATCAATCCTCTCGTTACTTTCCAAACCACACGTATGTATGTTTTTTTTTTTATCAATCCCCTCGTTACTTTCCAAACCACACGTATGTACTTTGTTTTTTTTTTTCTCATGCCTTTCATAGCAATTAATCAATCACACCTTCAAGTTACAGTAAGCCATATATTTATATCCAAAACCAAAACCAATCTGCTAACAAGCATCTTTGTACTCAAGAAAACAACCTGTATCAGTCAGAATATGCATGTATGCGTGCTAGCTCACATGGAAACTCAATATTCCTGTTGGTTAACTGTACAGTAGTACTTTTATGTTTAGAGTAGAAGCTAATGAAATTGACATTTTTGTTCTTATTTACAAAAAATAAAATTAATCATTTATTAGCTAGTACAGCGGTATGTCTCCGGATTTACAACGCTAAAAGTAGGGGTTCGATTCCCATCGGTGGGCTGAGCAGATAGCCTTTGTGGCTTTGCTAAAAGAAAAAGCACACACTCTTATTTACAAAAAATTAATTAATCATTTATGAGGGTAACCTCACTGTTAGTGATATGTTCGGTCGTGAATCAAATAATATCCCTGGAATTTCGGCCAGCTAAAGAGATTTAAGTTAGTTCCATATGCACGTACTAAACTAATAATGCAAAATAATTTCCATAATAAAAGCCTAATAATAAAAAAACAAAACTAATAAAACTAGATATTATAGACAATCTAATCAATAATGACAATAAAAGTAACATTATAGAAAGAATAAACATGAATATTAGCTGTTTGTTTTCAACATTGTCAAAGATTTAAAATTCGTTGAACAACGTAAAGTGTAAATAAACAAAACTTAACACATAGGAGTTTGACATCTGAGATAAGCTACTGTGATAGAAGTTACTGGTTAAATGGTGAGTCAGTATCAATAATATAGCCAAAGATAAAAACGTAACAAACTAAATGATAAATAATATATGAAATGAATGTCAGAATCTTGCAATAAGTAGGAAATACATTGCTCTAATAATTTTAATGTAATGAAGTTGAATTTAATAAATAGAAAAACAATATATATTAAACACACTAGAAGGTGAATCTAAACACAAACAATTCCACTTTCAGTTGTCGCTGGAGTTCTCAAGAAGAAGTAATAAACAAAAACACAAATCGTGAGTCCCAGTAGAAATATAAACAAGGAAAGTCGAACCTGGATGTTTGTGATAAGTCCGTAATCGTGAGTCCCAGTAAAAATATAAACAAGGAAAGTCGAACCTGGGATGTTTGTGATGTAAGTCCGTAATCGTGAGTCCCAGTAGAAATGTAAACAAGGAAAGTCGAACCTGGGATGTTTGTGATGTAAGTCCGTAATCGTGAGTCCCAGTAGAAATGTAAACAAGGAAAGTCGAACCTGGGATGTTTGTGATGTAAGTCCGTAATCGTGAGTCCCAGTAGAAATATAAACAAGGAAAGTCGAACCTGGGATGTTTGTGATGTAAGTCCGTAATCGTGAGTCCCAGTAGAAATGTAAACAAGGAAAGTCGAACTGGGATGTTTGTGATGTAAGTCCGTAATCGTGAGTCCCAGTAGAAATATAAACAAGGAAAGTCGAACCTGGGATGTTTGTGATGTAAGTCCGTAATCGTGAGTCCCAGTAGAAATGTAAACAAGGAAAGTCGAACCTGGGATGTTTGTGATGTAAGTCCGTAATCGAGTCCCAGTAGAAATGTAAACAAGGAAAGTCGAACCTGGGATGTTTGTGATGTAAGTCCGTAATCGTGAGTCCCAGTAGAAATATAAACAAGGAAAGTCGAACCTGGGATGTTTGTGATGTAAGTCCGTAATCGTGAGTCCCAGTAGAAATGTAAACAAGGAAAGTCGAACCTGGGATGTTTGCGATGTAAGTCCGTAATCGTGAGTCCCAGTAGAAATATAAACAAGGAAAGTCGAACCTGGGATGTTTGCGATGTAAGTCCGTAATCGTGAGTCCCAGTAGAAATGTAAACAAGGAAAGTCGATACCCCCACCTAAAATAGAAGGAGGGATGTATACCTCCCATCTCCACAGGATCTACGCCCCTGATTGTAGGTAATATAGTTAATTGTTGTTATTGTAAGGAGTGTTTTTCCACAGTGAATTCTGGTTTGTATGTTTTTTGTTCTGTGGAGATGCATACAATTTCCAGTTTTCATTTGGCCTTTGCTGTTTTTATTTAAGTGATTTTTGGCAATACTTTACCTTCTGAGAATGAATTGTCAACGAATTAGATCCATGGGTAGATAAACGAAAATATGTGGTTTCATATTTTGTGTTTTTAATTTTCACATATAATGGAAGCAACTTTTTCTGTTCTAAGATAACCTTTCAATGAATTTACATAACTTTCGACTGATGTACAAAGTTTTGTTAAAGTCTTTGGTTAGTAATGTTTATTGTGCATGAAAATTCACGATCAAATAAATATAAACCTCTGATTTATGGGCTGAAATGTTCTCCCATTGAACCTCCTTGAACTAGATGGAATACATATTGACAAGAAAAAATATGTAGCCTCCAGGAATTCGTTTAATGTGAAACAATATTACAGATTTTAAACTTGTTTATAAATAATCCTTCTTTATCTTCATAAACAGGATAAACAGGAATCTTAATGTTTGCTGTGTTTTGAGTTTTGTGCAAAGCTACACGAGAGTTATGTGTGCTAGCCGTCCATGATTTTGCAGTGTAAGACAAGAGGAGTGCGTGTGTTTTGAATTTCACACAAAGCCACACGAGGGCTATCTGTGCTAGCCATCCCTAATTTAGCAGTGTAAGACTAGAGGGAAGGCAACTAGTCATCACCACCTACCACCATTTACATTGTATTTAATCTTTGAGTATTAATTTCAATAAAAAATGGTGTCTTGAATTAAAGTTGTTTAATTCGGTCAAAAGTTCAAATGTGATGTGCTAATAATAATCCAGTTTGGGCAACTGCACAAAAAAATGTGATGTGCTAACATTTTTCCAGTTTTGATAACTGTATTCGAAATTTGATGTCTATCATTGATTCAGTTTTGGTTGCTGTGTATAAAATGTGATGTGCTAACAACAATCCATTTTGGTTACTGAACTTAAAATGAAAATAAAGTTATTTGGATCATCCATTCTACAGATAAAAACGATGGGCCGTTTGAAACTCAATAAATAAAACCAGTTATGAAAATAAAATTCTTAAATATTAATTTAGTAAAATTACTTTGTTACATTCACTTAAAATTACATTAAAATTAACCGAGGCTTAAGAAGGAAACAATATATCAAAATAAATTATGACTAAAAGTAACTGAAACCCTTTGAAGAAATATTTCGCAGATATTAATTGTGTGTAATTTTTTCTATTGACTATTTTAATATCACTACACATTTCTCAATGTTTAGAAGTAGTTTTCTCCGTATGAATACCAAATATTGATTTTTTTTAATATAACTATCTAACAAAGCGATATGGGACAGTTCAGCAGGCTTGGTTAATTCCAGGTATTGAAAACCGTTTTCAGTTAGTCAGGCTTAACTTGTCATAAAACGTTTATCACTGTTGTAAGTAAAAGTATAACCGTAAGTATTTGTGACTGTAAAACTTTAAAAAAGATTGTTATTTAGTTTTTATTTCTATATATGAAATGAAAAACAACCTATTTCGAACGTAGTTAATTAGCCGATAGGCACCGGAACAGATATACTGATTTCCCACGTGTTATAATAGAAGGTAAAATATTAACGTCATTTCTGGTTAACATGTATATGTTGTTTGATTCTACGTTCATATGTATTCACCACATAACAGATCCAAATGTAGGGAAACTGGGGAAAGTTCAGCCATGGTCAAATACAGCAGTCCTTTTTTAGCTACCTAATACATTGCTTCAAATACAGCAGTCCTTCTTTAGTTACCTAATACATTGCCTCAAATACGGCAGTCCTTCTTTAGTTACCTAACACAAAGCCTCAAATACGGCAGTCCTTCTTTAGTTACCTAATACATTGCCTCAAATAAAGCAGTCCTTCTTTAGTTACCTAATACATTGTTTCAAATACAGCAGTCCTTCTTTAGTTACCTAATACATTGCCTCAAATACGGCAGTCCTTCTTTAGTTACCTAACACAAAGCCTCAAATACGGCAGTCCTTCTTTAGTTACCTAACACAAAGCCTCAAATACAGCAGTCTTTCTTTAGTTACCTAATACATTGTTTCAAATACAGCAGTCCTTCTTTAGTTACCTAATACATTGTTTCAAATACAGCAGTCCTTCTTTAGTTACCTAATACATTGCCTCAAATACGGCAGTCCTTCTTTAGTTACCTAACACAAAGCCTCAAATACGGCAGTCCTTCTTTAGTTACCTAACACAAAGCCTCAAATACAGCAGTCTTTCTTTAGTTACCTAATACATTGTTTCAAATACAGCAGTCCTTCTTTAGTTACCTAATACATTGTTTTCAAATACAGCAGTCCTTCTTTAGTTACCTAACACATAGCCTCAAATACGGCAGTCCTTCTTTAGTTACCTAACACAAAGCCTCAAATACAGCAGTCTTTCTTTAGTTACCTAATACATTGTTTCAAATACAGCAGTCCTTCTTTAGTTACCTAATACATTGTTTCAAATACAGCAGTCCTTCTTTAGTTACCTAATACATTGCCTCAAATACGGCAGTCCTTCTTTAGTAACCTAACACAAAGCCTCAAATAGAGCAGTCCTTCTTTAGTTACCTAATACAGTGCCTCAAATACAGCAGTCTTTCTTTAGTTACCTAATACATTGCCTCAAATATACAGCAGTTTCTTTAGTTACCTATTACATTGCCTCAAATAGACCAGTGTTTCTTTTAGTTACCTAATACATTGCCTCAAATAGACCAATGTTTCTTTACTTACCTAATACATTGCCTCAAATAGACCAATGTTTCTTTAGTAACCTAATACATTGCCTCAAATATACCAATTTTCTTTAGTTACCTAATACATTGCCTCAAATGACCAGTGTTTCTTTAATTATCTTATATATTGCCTCAAATAGACCAGTGTTTCTTTATTTACCCAATACATTGCCTCAAATAGACCAGTGTTTCTTTAATTACCTAATACATTGCCTCAAATAGACCAATGTTTCTTTTGTTACCTAATACATTGCCTCAAATAGACCAATTTTCTTTTGTTACCTAATACATTGCCTCAAATAGACCAATGTTTCTTTTGTTACCTAATACATTGCCTCAAATAGACCAGTCTTTCTTTAGTTACCTAATGCATTGCCTCAAATAGACCAGTGTTTCTTTAATTATCTTATACATTGCCTCAAATAGACTAGTCTTTCTTTAGTTACCCATTACATTGCCTCAAATAGACCAATGTTTCTTTAATTATCTTATACAATGCCTCAAATAGACCAATGCTTCTTTTATTACCTAATACATTGCCTCAAATAGACCAATGTTTCTTTAGTTACCTAACACATTGCCTCAAATAGACCAATGTTTCTTTTGTTACCTAATACATTGCCTCAAATAGACTAGTGTTTCTTTAGTTACCTAACACATTGCCTCAAATAGACCAATGTTTCTTTTGTTACCTAATACATTGCCTCAAATAGACAAGTGTTTCTTTAGTTACCTAACACATAACTTCAAATAGACCAATGTTTCTTTTGTTACCTAATACATTGCCTCAAATAGACCAATGTTTCTTTAGTTACCTAACACATTGCCTCAAATAGACCAATGTTTCTTTTGTTACCTAATACATTGCCTCAAATAGACCAATGTTTCTTTAGTTACCTAACACATTGCCTCAAATAGACTAGTGTTTCTTTTGTTACCTAATACATTGCCTCAAATAGACTAGTGTTTCTTTAGTTACCTAACACATTGCCTCAAATAGACCAATGCTTCTTTTATTACCTAATACATTGCCTCAAATAGACTAGTGTTTCTTTAGTTACCTAACACATTGCCTCAACTAGACCAATGCTTCTTTTGTTACCTAATACATTGCCTCAAATAGACTAGTGTTTCTTTAGTTACCTAACACATTGCTTCAAATAGACCAATGTTTCTTTTGTTACCTAATACATTGCCTCAAATAGACTAGTGTTTCTTTAGTTACCTAACACATTGCTTCAAATAGACCAATGTTTCTTTTGTTACCTAATACATTGCCTCAAATAGACTAGTGTTTCTTTAGTTACCTAACACAATGTCTCATAATCTCGAAATACTTCGACTTTGTACGTCGTCATCATCAAAAGTGCATATTTTGTAAGAATGTTGAGTCTTATACACTTTTTACCCCGTCAGAAACCAAATAATCAACTTTACATATCAGTTCAACTTAAAGAAGTTTACTTCATCTATTAAAACATCTTTTCCTAATCCTTATTTAATATTTTAAAATTATTCTTACTATATTTGATTACTTTATTGTATAGTATTAACAATGACGTAGAATAAACACATTGTAAACTCCATACAGTTTAATCTCACTGACAAGGTGAGAATCAGAATCCTGTCACGTGACCTGTTACGTGACAGCTGAAAGGGAACTAATAATCGATCTTTCGTTACACGATAGAGTTCCATTTAGGGTTAAAATACTACGGTATAACGTGCTTCTGTTAGGTCATCTCTGCTCATAAAGCGTTTCAGTTGTTCGAATTGAAAAGATTAAACTAGCATCAGAGAATTTGCATCAAGCGGAAGTTGCACTACGTGTTTCCTGTATAGAGTCATTACTCGCACGAGGAGAATACGTATTTGTTTTTTAATACATCTTCAGCATTTTGAAATTTACTTAATTTCAGTCTAGGCCTCATTCTCTTTAATGTTTACAAATCATTATGTTCAGCTCAATGTGAATAAGTCTATTTGTTTTGTATCAATAGATCAAGTCTCATGGTGCATTTGAATTAGGTCCGACATGGCCAGGTGGCGTTCGACTCGTAATCGTAGGGTCGCGGGTTTGAATACCAGTCACACCAAACATGCTCGCCCTTTCAGCCGTGGAGGCGTTATAATGAGACGGTCAATCCCACTATTCGTTGGTAAAAGTAGTCCAAGAGTTGGCGGTGGGTGGTGATCACTAGCTGTCTTCACTCTAGTCTTACACTGCCGAATTAGGGACGACTAGTGAAGATTACACTTTATAATGCCAACTGTTTCGTTTCTTCACTCTAGTCTTACACTGCTGAATTAGGGACGACTAGCGCAGATTACATTTTATGATGCCAGCTGTTTCTTTTCTTCACTCTAGTCTTACACTGCTGAATTAGGGACGACTAGCGCAGATTACATTTTATGATGCCAGCTGTTTCTTTTCTTCACTCTAGTCTTACACTGCTGAATTAGGGACGACTAGCGCAGATTACATTTTATAATGCCAACTGTTTCTTTTCTTCACTCTAGTCTTACACTGCTGAATTAGGGACGACTAGTGAAGATTACATTTTATAATGCCAACTGTTTCTTTTCTTCACTCTAGTCTTACACTGCTGAATTAGGGACGACTAGCGCAGATTACATTTTATAATGCCAACTGTTTCGTTATGAGCTCTTTGTCACCAAATTTGGTGACTTTGTTCCAAGTTTAATTCTAAATATTTTGATGCTATATTTTGGTAATACAATTGCTCAGGCTGTCAAGACAACTCAACATGTTAATCACGTTTTCTTTTTCAATTTTTGTACAGATTTTGTTAATTGTCGTATTTTGTTAAGAACGAATCACTCAAAACTACAAAGATAACCCACGGCTTACTGTAGGGGAGTATCAACTGCATTGGAAAATCACAATGAAACTTAAATGTTATTTGAAATATTCCTCAAGATTGTCTTATAAGGTGCGTTTTTTGCGTATACCAAAAGACATCAATCAAAGTGCTGAGAGATGCAATAGAGGATCAGGAACATCCGTTCACGTCAAGAACAATGCATGAGGATACCATGTTCAGCAATGGAGGAAGTTTCTGTACAACTTTTCCAACAAGTTAAGCCTCATCAAGTCAGGAACATCCGTTCACGTCAAGAACAATGCATGAAGATACCATCTTCAGCAATGGAGGAAGTTTCTGTACAACTTTTCCAACAAGTTGAGCCTCATCAAGTCAGGAACATCCGTTCACGTCAAGAACAATGCAGGAGGATACCATGTCCAGCAATGGAGGAAGTTTCTGTACAACTTTTCCAACAAGGTAAGCCTCATCAAGTCAGGAACATCCGTTCACGTCAAGAACAATGCATGAGGATACCATGTTCAGCAATGGAGGAAGTTTCTGTACAACTTTTCCAACAAGTTAAGCCTCATCAAGTCAGGAACATCCGTTCACGTCAAGAACAATGCATGAGGATACCATGTCCAGCAATGGAGGAAGTTTCTGTACAACTTTTCCAACAAGGTAAGCCTCATCAAGTTTCCGTTCACGTCAAGAACAATGCAACGAAATGTCTAGCAAAGTTCAGACAACTTTTCCAACAAGGTAACAAGACAAGACTGCGTCGAAATCGAATGTAACTAGTGAAGAAAATGACCAATGATGACCAGATGAAAGTTGCTTAATTGAGATCTGCTCAAGAAAAAACCAATACTCTCTGTTCCTACGCGTACTTTACTCAGAAAGACAGGATCATAGACGGTCATGGTGACAACAGAAGACACAGACGTCGAGGTGCTTAGCGGTGACTTTAATGGCGACGTTTCCTGCTCTGTCTATCAAAAATGTAGAACACAGATTCGCACATGGTTAATCGACATTGGAAAATCAACAACTTTACTATGAAAAACATCAGTATAGCACTATCCTGACTTTATAATTGAGGTGCAGAAACATGTGAAAACGGAGAGCACCTACCGGAACACTTTCAACTAATTTGGTTAGTCCCGGAAAGTACCTGCAGAGCAAGGGAAACAGTGCTTCCCTAGTTTATCTTAAAAATTATTTTTTAAGTATCAGCTAAATACGAAGTCATGAACTTGCAACTGATTCATACAGAAGCACTGTACTATACTGTACATAATCAGTAATCACCTTATACGGGAGAAAGCACTGTTGGGAAGAATTGTTACTTAATATATTCTGTAAACTATAAAATTCTCACATTAATAATTTTCTGAATAAAAAACTTCAAATTCATACTAGTATTTAAAACTAAACAAAACATACATCGAATGTCATACTGTTCTATTCTATGACATAAAGAAAACAATTACCAGTTTATCTTACTTCAAAATACACGGGCCCGGCATGGCCAAGCGTTTTAAGGCGTGCGATTCGTAATCTGAGGGTCGCGGTGTGGTATCCCGGTCGCGTCAAACATGCTCGCCCTTTCAGCCGTGGGGGAGTTATAATGTGATGGTCAATCCCACTATTCGTTGGTAAAAGAGTAGCCCAAGAGTTGGCGGTGGGTGGTGATGACTAGCTGCCTTCCCTCTAGTTTTACACTGCTAAATTAGGGACGGCTAGCACAGATAGCCCTTGAATAGCTTTGTGCGAAATTCCAAAACAAACAAACAAATCAAAATACACTTACTGTTGGAACTTACTGACAGTTTATAGTCTATACATTAAATTATTTAAATCACTGAAAAAATAAGAGAAATGAATAATTTATAAATTAATTAACGTTTCATAATTACTGTTTGTTTGTTCAAACTTTTAACTTTTAACAAAACTTTTAACCAGCTAGTATTTAGGTTAATTTCATAGTGTTCACAATTTCCCTATTAAATGCTATAAAATATTTTTATTTTTATTTTCCCATTTCTTATTTTCATCTTTCGAAGCCCTACTCAAATAAGTGGTTGAGTCTAACAACGCAAAATGCATAACTTTTCTTTATGTTCATCGGCCTTAAGATTTTTGCCAGCAGTGTGTATACACATGTAAAATTTATCTATATATATATAAATATGTAAAGTATGTTCTATATTTATATATACGTAAGTAAAGTATGTTCTATATTTATATATACGTAAGTAAAGTATGTTCTATATATATATATGTATGTTCTATATATAAATATATGTATAAAGAATGTCCTATATTTATATATAATAAGGCAAGTAATGCTCTATATATATGTAAAGTACGCTTATATTTATATACATAAGTAAAATATGTTCTATATATATATATATGTGTTAGGTAATGTGTGATGTTAAACTTTCTTCTCACTCTACAATCCTACCCTGATGATGGTACAATCCTACCCTGATTATGGTACAATCCTACCCTGATGATGGTACAATCCTACCCTGATTATGGTACAATCCTACCCTGATGATGGTAAACACTAAGTTAAGGTTACATTAAATAAAGTATTTTTTTAAAATGGGATTTTGGTTAGAGATTTTAATTTCCAACTAAATAAAACTGAAAATAATTATTAAATATCACTTAATCTCAAACATTTCATGCTGTCGGTGTTTGATTTGTTTGTATTAATGACGATATAGAACTAAGTTTTTTTACGATCTACATACACATTACATAAATGTTTCTTCCTGAACACTTCTTTCTTATAAATATCCACATTATGGTTTATAAAGACAACGAAGTCGGAACACTACATTATGTGAAACCCTCATGGAACATACAATGATACAATGTTATTCGTCCTTTATTTAAATCGGTCGACAAAAAGCACGTAAAACAGTTTTATTATCTTTCACAAGAGACTGAAATAAATGGTAGATTACTGTTTTCATTTTTATCACTCCTTTTCGCTTAAACGTTACATTAAATATGCAGATGAGAATGTTCTAGGTTTCTGTATACGTTTCATTTGACGTAAGAAGACAAACTTTTCTATAGTGTGTTGTTAGAAATGAAACAAAAACCCTATAACCCTGAGCGTTCACCTTTCGAAAGCGCTCGGGTTACGGAGTTTTATTTCATCTCTATCAATACTTCTTGAAGTTATGTGTTTTTTGACATCACGATAACAGTGTGTTGTGATATGTCTCATCAGAAGGGGAAGATCTAACTGACACTGGTAGTCACCTTATGAAGCAGGTTTGTGGTGTCACTTCAGAAAGATTTTAAATCATATTGGTAACCATCTCACGAAACGGTTTGCAGTTTCACATCAGAAGGAAGATTACAGTTCATATTAGCATAACCATGTCATGAAACAGATTTGTGGTTTCACATCAGAAGGAAGATCTAAATCATATTGATGGTCACGTCATGAAACAACTTTGTGGTGTCACATCAGAAGGAAGATCCTAATTCACATTGGTAATCACGTCATGAAACAACTTTGTGGTGTGTCACATCAGAAGGAAGATCTAATTCACATTGGTAATCACTTCATGAAACAGATTTGTGGTATCACATAAGAAGGTTTGTTTGTGTTTGTTTGTTTTGTAATTTCGCAC